>NC_090905.1:750000-940000 GCF_040956055.1 Brachionichthys hirsutus
AAAGCTTGATCCCATCTTCTCTGGAATGTTCAAAACGTGCTGAACCAACTACTGCTTTGTTCTAGTGCTGTGTTTTATAATGAGATCAAATAAACTTTATTGATCCCGCACGGGAAATTCAATTGTTGCAGCAGCAAAAAGTGTACAGTAGTGCAGTACTACAGTAGTACAGCGTACAGAAGCCATGGTGGAGCTTCCTGTAAATAAAGGTTCCAGAGCAGAACGGATGCTCCTCATTCATTCATTCATTCATCTTCTGAACCGCTTTGTCTCACACACACACCGATGGGAAACTTCCTCGACTTAGCGTGTTTTTGGTGGTGGGAGGACCCGGACTCCTCACAGAAAGGCTGTAAATTAACCACATTAAAACCGCACGTGATGTGTATTAATTTAACCCTTTATTAAGCAGTACAATTTTGGGATAGACCGTTTTATGACAAATAACATTTTATCACTGGATATGCAAATTGAAAAAGAACCATGAACCAAAAGACTAGAAAAGCACTCGGTTTAACTATATTGTGATCTACACCAAGAATAATGTCCCACGTTTATTATCTATAGTTTTAGATTCCTTAATAACCATGAAAACAAACCTTTAGTAACTGGATTCGCGCTGACGTCATTATTACTTTAGAAGTTACTCACTAACTTTCAGTAATGGAGGATTCTTCTGGATCTACATCCAGAGCTCCCGTTTGTCCGCTCCTGATTCCACAGCGTCTCGGTGAAGACCAGCAGAAACAGAACCTCCTTTGTGGAGGGAATCAGAGAGACATTATTGAAAGGGTCCAGAAACAAAATCGCTTTGTTGTGACCGTTTACCCAGATTTCCCAATCAATCCGTTGATTTTCCGATGTGGAACCGACTCAGCTGGAGGACGACGCTCGTTACAAATCTCTGTCTCTAGTATTAAATTCATGCAGGTCGAAACACAAGGGTACCTACATTTCATCCAATGAAACGCGGCGGTAAACTAGAGACCCCCCCTCCCCCCGCTCCATGACTGTGCATGACCATAAACATCGGTCAATAATCAACCGAGATATTGAGGAACAAAGTTTGAAGCTCCATTGCTGCAATGTTAACGAAGGTTTCAAAGTGATCCAGAATCCAGAGTCTCTGCTGGATCGTCACCAGAATCTGTTCCTGCTAACGTTCCTGACATTCCACCCAGATCCGTCCAGAACCTTTTGTGTTGAGCTGCAGACAGGCAGACAGGCAGGCAGACAGACAGACGGGCAGACAGGCAGGCAGACAGACAGGCAGACAGACAGACAGACAGGCAGGCAGACAGGCAGGCAGGCAGGCAGACAGGCAGGCAGACAGGCAGGCAGACAGACAGACAGGCAGACAGACAGGCAGGCAGACAGACAGACAGGCAGACAGACAGGCAGACAGGCAGGCAGGCCGACAGACAGACAGACAGTCAGACAGACAGCCAGCCAGGCAGACAGTCAGACAGACAGGCAGGCAGACAGACAGGCAGGCAGCCAGGCAGACAGTCAGACAGACAGACAGGCAGACAGACAGGCAGGCATGAACTCCAGGATTCTCTGTAGCTCTTGCAGGCTCGCTCTAGAGCAGGGGTCAGGAACCTATGGCTCGGGAGCCAGATGTGGCTCTTTTGATGGCTGCAGCTGGCTCGCAGACAAATCTTTAATTATAAAAATAATTGTTTCGTTACACTCCTTTGCGAAAGAGCAAACCGGCGAGTAGAAAGCCGGTTTGCTACGAGGCAGCGGTCAGGAAGTCCGGCTTATAAACGGTGTTCTGCTCACTACGAAAGGGACAAACGGCGATTGATAGCGGGTCCATCTGCGTTCAGAAACAGTGTGAAACCAGTAATCTCACTGGGAAAGTGGCAAACATACATGTCGTTGTGTCTATCTATCTATCTATCTATCTATCTATCAATCGCCTAGGCAACGAGGATGAGGCAGACACTGTTCAAGTGTTGTTTCTGTATTTTGCTGTCGAAAATGGCGGTCGATGTGCAAAAGGGTCCGTCCAACGGCCGGTTGTGAGATCAGGAAGTAAACTTCCCTCGTTTTAGTCGCGTTGTCAGATCGCTAACTTTAGAAACGCTTTTGAGAAGATAGCTGAAAGAAAAAAAGATGAGGAGAATCGTACTTTTCACTTTGTAGTCACAAAGAGATCAGCAAAACAGCAGAAGTCTCATTAATGGTAAGAAATATCCGTCATTGGTTATTAACAGCATAATAATGTTATTAAAAAGAATTCAGAGACGTATTGTCCTTTAAAAGTGTTATTACATAAATGCACACATTTACTTTTAAACATATTGTATGGCTCTCACGGAATTACATTTAAAACTAGAAAGACAATCAGAGACTGCAGACCCCGCCTCCAATAGACTACTGGATCTTGTGAGACAGTAAACAGGGCTTCCGGATCAGAGGGGCCAAACCTGCTCTAGCTTGCTGCTCCGGAACGTAGTACAAGACTCCTTCTGGACTCTTTTTCCCATCATGCCATTCGTGTCCCTCCCTCTTAAAGTGGCAGTTTACAGCACAGGCACGATTCCAGATGTAAAAATAATTCTAGAATCTGGATCCAGATCCGGATCAACGCCATTCTCGGGGAGCCACGGACAGAACCTTGCTTGTGTAAAAATTTCAAGTCGATTGGGTTACTAGTTTTTGAGTTATGCGCTCGGACAGACAGACAGACAGACAAACAAACAAACGGACCCAATTGCAATACCCTCGCTTCCGCTTCGGCGAGGGTAAATATGTGGTGTTCATGGCTCTCAGCCAAAAAGGTTCCCGACCCCTGCGCTAGAGTCTCGATCGAGCAGCTGCACCGCCCTCTAGAGTCTCGATCGAGCAGCTGCACCGCCCTGGAGGCTCTACAGAGGGCGGTGCGGTCTGATCAGCACATCGCCCTCCATGGAGCCGGTGGCGTAGGGACCGCAGCAGGACTCCGAGCAGGACGTTGGGGAACGCCACCGAGGAGGAGACGCTTCTGCCTGCGTTGGTCTGTCTGTCAGCAAGATAACCCAAAAGGTTACGGCGGATCGAGATGACGTGTTCAGGAAATGTTGGAACAGTTGAGTACATTTTGGTGATGATCCAGAAGAGATCCTGGATTCCGGATTACCAGTCATTGGAGCTTCAAAATTGACCCCGATTTTAGATTGGATCCGGAATGCGGATACTGTCGCAATCCGGATTTTTGTATTTACTTATAATGGAGGCTGAAGGTTGATTCCTGCCCTGCTCAGCTGCAGAGGCATCGTTGGACTGAACGAGACGCACCTGTTCCACGTCTCACCTGATCAGCTGCTGCCTCTCTGGACAGTTCTCTGTTACATCCTCTCTGGTTCCTCAGTGATTCCAGGTTCTCCTGTTCTACGTGTCGTCCCGTGTTCCCTCGTTCTATCTTTAATCCCTGAATCCAGCTGAAATCTGGGTAAACGGTCACAACAAAGCGATTTTGTTTCTGGACCCTTTCAATAATGTCTCTCTGATTCCCTCCACAAAGGAGGTTCTGTTTCTGCTGGTCTTCACCGAGACGCTGTGGAATCAGGAGTGGACAAACGGGAGCTCTGGATGTAGATCCAGGAGAATCCTCCATTACTGAAAGTTAGTGAGTAACTTCTAAAGTAATAATGACGTCAGCGCGAATCCAGTTACTAAAGGTTTGTTTTCATGGTTATTAAGGAATCTAAAACTATAGATAATAAACGTAGGACATTATTCTTGGTGTAAACCCCCCGATAGGGAGACTGAGCTGCTCGGCGGAGGTCTGCGCTCGCCGAGGCTTTTCCAGTTTATTTAGTTTTGTGTATTCTGTTGACACAAGTATTGAGCCTCCATCTTATCACTGAGCATCTCAGGGCTGCTCTATGCAATAATTGTGCACACGAAAATAAAGCATTGATTGATTGATTGATTGAGACTCTGATCATTCAACCAGTTTCTCACAGCGAAGTAAATGAGCGACGCTTACCTGCGCCTGGTGGACAGACTTTCCTCTGTCTCATTGGTCAGAGCTACGTGGGTGGAGCCTCCCTGGCTTTCTTCATGCATCACCTCAATCTAGGACACACAGACAAATTTGAAAGATCGGTCGGTGAAGGTTCTCAGTGATCCAGGTCAAGGTTAGGGTTAGGGTTAGGGTTAGGGTTAGGGTTAGGGTTAAACGAAGAATCAACTGGACTTGTTCAAGTTTGGTTGAAGACGTTTCATCTTCATCCAAGAGACTTCTTCACTTCTGAGAGGCTGGTGGAGAGTTTAGATACTGCTACTCTTGTTGAAGCAGAAAACAAAGAAAGGACTGAAAGCACCAGGACAATGAGACTCCCCAGGAGTCATTGGCATTAATGGGGTGAAGCGTTGTTGCCCCCCCACCCTCAGGTGAGCTGCTTTTTGGGATGCCTCCAAGTGTGGCTGGGGGTTGTGTATTTTGGGGGCAGAAGTCAGTACGGCATTGTGTGTTGCTGATCGATGGGGTCGTCGTCCTCCTCCTCTGTTCTGGGACCACTCTCATGTCCTCCCTCACTAGGTCCATGTCTCTTCTCCTGGGTCGTCCTCTAGTCCTGTCCTTTGCATCGTCCTCCCCAACACCAGCCACTCTCATGTCCTCCCTCACTACGTCCATGTCTCTTCTCCTGGGTCGTCCTCTAGCCCTGTCCTTTGCATCGTCCTCCCCAACACCAGCCACTCTCATGTCCTCCCTCACTACGTCCATGTCTCTTCTCCTGGGTCGTCCTCTAGCCCTGTCCTTTGCATCGTCCTCCCCAACACCAGCCACTCTCACGTCCTCCCTCACTACGTCCATGTATCTTCTCCTGGGTCGTCCTCTAGCCCTGTCCTTTGCATCGTCCTCCCCAACACCAGCCACTCTCACGTCCTCCCTCACTACGTCCATGTCTCTTCTCCTGGGTCGTCCTCTAGTCCTGTCCTTTGCATCGTCCTCCCCAACACCAGCCACTCTCATGTCCTCCCTCACTACGTCCACGTCTCTTCTCCTGGGACGTCCTCTAGCCCTGTCCGTGCAGGTATATCACTGCCCCTGTGAACGCAAAGACCTCAATGACAAGCATCTGTTCCCTCAAACTTACATGTCAATAACCACCATGATTCGGCTCCTGCTATTCATTGTGCTGATCTTTATGTTCTCCAGAAATGTGTTTGCTATCGCAGCTCTGTCAGAGCTTTTGATGCCAGTGCACATGAACAGCAGGGTGAACTTCTACATGAGCCAGTTTGAAATGACTTTTGTTCATATAAGCCTGGGTATTGATATCTCATACTCAGTACCCGCCAGATTTATTCTCTGCCATCTGAATGGGGTAAACGGATGGGAGTAATACTGTAGAGTCAGGATTACTAGCAGAAGGATAGCATGACCCACGCCATAGTCGTTCCTCTTTTGAGGTGAGATCTGGCTCCTGAAAAGGCCTCGCCTTGGAGAGAGGAGTACCTTGATGCCTCCTTTGGCCTTGCGGATGTTCTTCCTCCTGTTGGGATCAGCTTCAGCTGACTGTCTGCCACTTATCGAGTTGTCAGAGGTTCTTCGAGCCAGAGCTGAAATGAATGGAGATAACACATTACAGGCCATTTTGTGTTGCAATCCCGGGGTCTGGGGGACTTCCAGGTTAAGACTTGAGAATAATCTTGAACAGTACAAGGTGATAATTGCACATGCCGTGAGGCCTCTCTTAAGCATCATGCAGCTCACGACTTTCATTCAGCTCAATAAAGGTGGGGGACGGGGTGCATTTAGAGCATGTTTGCTAAACACTGCACAATCCCAGCATAAAGTAAAGTAAAGGAGATCTGTTTTGTCCCTGAGCAAAACGTGGAAGCCAGAAGTTACTAGCAGGTGGGAAGTGGGTGGATAAATGAAGAGGGACATATTCATTCGAACACCTGCAGCAGTAGGACCTGGACATGCGTCTCCACCAGCGGTACTAGTTAGCTTAACTTGACTAACACTGATTATTAAAATCTCCCAGCAGGTCGGTGTGTTTGTCCTATGGTGTCAGAGCCCGTCCTCGTAGCTGCGGCTCACTATACGCCGCTTTAATAGCAAGAGAGTTGTTGGCTAAGGGTCCGTAGGGTTACGCCGATCTCACCCCCTGCTGGCTGAAGCAGATTTAGCAGCATGTAACTCACGCTGCTGACCCCCCGGAGTCCTGGCGGTGTTCCTCACTGAGGGTCGTTTAGGAGAGGACTCGGGCCGAGGCGCGACGGGCTGGATGGGCCTTGTCTGTTTCGCTGACAGCCTTTTCAGACTGACGTGCCGCTTGTCAAACATTTCCTGAACATCCTCCAGGCGCTTCAAGGCCTTCAGGACGCCGGCCTGCAGGCAGCGAGCTCACCGTCAGTCCTGTCCTCGCCACGTTCATGAGACATGAATTCATCGCTTGTGCTCTGTACCTTGACATCTTCAGACAACACGACTTCATACTGGTTGTGGAGGTTCCTCAGTTCAGTCAGCTGGTTCTTCTCTGCTGACTGGAGAAAGCCTTCAATGTCTCTCAGGGCTGACTCGGCCCCCTCTTGAGACTGACACTTGTCCACAGCTTGGGATGCCAAAAGATAAATACCTGACTCGCACCACTGGTTCACCTGGACGCAGCAACAACATCCATTCAATGAAATTCATTTATCTGCTGAGTGATTACATCTGTACGACGGCTAGAAAGATATTATTTACACGTTTTTTGTTAATTCAATCTTCCAGCGTGATTAAATTGAGCTCCGCCTTCCTTGATCTTCCGTTGACCATACATTAGAAACAGTTTGCCAGTTGCTCTACATAAAAGAAGTGATTTTATCAGGAGGTATAACCTAGCGTATCTATGAGTTTGGTCATAAGACTGAAGGAACTAAAGCCGTAACGCGTTTTTAAAACAGAGAGTCAGTCATTTGGATCTTCTTTAGCCAAACATAAAGCAACCAGAAGAAAACGCTGGAGCGTGGCCCACGCCGCTCTCGAGCCGGAGACCACCGCCTGTAACGGTGGGGACCGTAAAAAAACGCCATCGGTTTTAATGCCAATGTTTTCCTGGAGGAATCCGGTTATATAAGCCCGCTCACATGTCCTCACCTTGTCAGCGCACACATGTATCTGTAGAGATTTGGACAAGACGTCGGACTTTTTCTTGACCTCGTTGCTGAAGTCATCACAGACCCTCCGGAGCTCCACGCATTTGGGTCTGATGGAGTCCACGGCGTAATGGTTGCTCTGGATCAGCTGGTCGCCGTGCAGCGCGTGGAGCTGGGCCTTCTCTACGGCGGGCTGCAGCGAAGAGCATTTAGAACCGTAAACTGCACCGTGTAAAAGCCAATCCCGTTTACTCGGATACTTGATCAGCATCAGAGAGCCTGATGGAGACGGCTGCTTGTTACTGAGTGTTACTGAGTGTTACTGAATGTTACTGCTTGTTACTGAGTGTTACTGAATGTTACGGCTTGTTACTGAGTGTTACTGAGTGTTACTGAGTGTTACTGAGTGTTACTGAGTGTTACTGCTTGTTACTGAGTGTTACTGCTTGTTACTGAGTGTTACTGAGTGTTACGGAGTGTTACTGCTTGTTACTGAGTGTTACTGAGTGTTACTGAGTGTTACTGAATGTTACTGAGTGTTACTGAGTGTTACTGAGTGTTACTGAGTGTTACTGCTTGTTACTGAGTGTTACTGAGTGTTACTGCTTGTTACTGAGTGTTACTGAGTGTTACTGCTTGTTACTGAGTGTTACTGAGTGTTACTGAGTGTTACTGAATGTTACTGAGTGTTACTGAATGTTACTGAGTGTTACTGAGTGTTACTGAGTGTTACTGCTTGTTACTGAGTGTTACTGAGTGTTACTGAGTGTTACTGAGTGTTACTGAATCTTACTGAGTGTTACTGAATGTTACTGAGTGTTACTGAATCTTACTGAGTGTTACTGAATGTTACTGAGTGTTACTGAGTGTTACTGAGTGTTACTGAGTCTTACTGAGTGTTACTGAATGTTACTGAGTGTTACTGAATGTTACTGAATGTTACTGAGTGTTACTGAGTGATACTGCTTGTTACTGAATGTTACTGAGTGTTACTGCTTGTTACTGAGTGTTACTGAGTGTTACTGAGTGATACTGCTTGTTACTGAATGTTACTGAGTGTTACTGAGTGTTACTGAGTGCATGGCAGCAGTCGCCCACTGGAGGGTGAATGTGTGTGTGAATGGGTGAATGTGAGGCCTCATGTAAAGCGCTTTGAGCACCGCTAAGTGTTGCCGAGTGTTACCGGAATGTTACTGAATGTAGTAATTACTGACTGTAACTGCAGACCGAATGCCTTAGGTATCAGGTGTGTGTGTGTGTGTGTGTGTGTGTGTGTGTGTGTTGACTGACCTGAGCCTTCTCCTCCAGTGTTTTCAGCTCCCAAAGCAGGACTTCAACTCTGGTGACACAGTCCCCCGTCCCTGATAGACTGGTCAGACTTTCAATCAAACTGTCCAGAGACACTTTGACCTGAAGCATCAAAGAGGGGGACAGAGAATGAGACACTGCTTTAAAGTTGTGCTAAAAATGGAAGCAAATAACAAAATATCTTCAAGCAAAACTTTTTTAGCATCTCAGGTAGCCTCTACAAAGAGCGAGTGGGATTTCCACAGTGGGATTTTATAGCCGAAACCTCCTGGAGAGCCGGTTCGGGTGGGACTCGGATGGTTCGGGTGGGACTCGGATTGTTCGGGTGGGACTCGGACGGTTCGGGTGGGAGTCGGATGGTTCGGGTGGGACAGATGGTTCGGGTGGGACTCGAATTGGTTCGGGTAGGACTCGGATGGTTCGGGTGGGACTCGGATGGTTCGGGTGGGACAGATGGTTCGGGTGGGACTCGGATGGTTCGGGTGGGACAGATGGTTCGGGTGGGACTCGGATGGTTCGGGTGGGACTCGGATGGTTCGGGTGGGACAGACGGTTCGGGTCTGCCGACATACCTCCCTGAAGTCCTGTTCAAAGTGGCGCAGCTGCAGGCATTGTTCCAGCTTCAGATGATGCTTGCACCAGAACTGTTCAAAGGCATTCTCCGTTTCATCCAGCTGGGCCAGAAGCCTGAGACACATGAGAGGAGCGTCCTTACACACGCGCTAGGAGGACCGCATGGCCTTACTAGCAGCTACGAGCTGAGCTGCAGCACCTCTCCACGGTGGTCTGGTTCTCCGTCTCATCGGGGTTCAGCTTGTGGCTCTCACACTTGGCCGCCTGCTCCCTGATGCAGCCGAGCAAGGTGGTACCCTGCTTCAGAGCCAGCTTCAGCTCGCCCTGCGGTGAAACAATGTCGCTCAATCATTCAAAGCAAAAGGGGCGGCAGGCGATGGGCAAGAATACGGACGCCATGTTTTACAAGGCTCTCTTTACACAGCCTCGGTGAACGAGAGGGATCAGGCAGCTCTCTGTTGCATTAGAGCGAGCACTGAAGCACTGCACGTATTTATGTATGCGTTTATGTACTTCCATTCATTTCATTTCCAGTTTCTAAATGTCAGTGCTTTTCTGTCCATGTCCTTTGCAACAGGCAGAAATCAAGGCTCACACGATCCTGAGTGAAACCGGTTTGTTCCAGCTGAGTTTAGACTGCGCCGTTAGTCTGAATTTAAATTGGAGCTTCTCAGAAAGGCCGAGTTAACCAACGGATCAAAAGTCGCCCATCAACTTAGCGTTATATACTTAGCCCATATACTTAAGTCAATGCCGCATGTCCATGCGTGAACCAGTTTAACTGTTCAGCATTGGACATCGCTGATGTCACGTGTGCGTGTGTGTGTGTGTGTGCGCGCCACCTTGAGTTTGCCGTGTTTGTCGGTGTGTTCTGTTAGCCGGTCTTTGGTACACTGAACATCATTGGGCAGCTCGGTCGCTGCCAGGTCTGTCCCGAACCTTTCCAACATCTGGGCTGTGGTTTTCACCGTCATGGCAAAGTTCTCTATGGCCTAGGGAGGAAGGCCGCTGCATGAATCTGCAGCTGAGCATCAAACTGCTGTCGGTGCACCGCGCCTTCAACCCCTGGTAAAGGGTTTGCAGGACTCACCGTGCGGTGGTGAATCCACTGGCTGTGGCAGTACTCCAGGCTTCCACCGAGCTCCTGGGTCAGCTGGCCTTTATCCACATAGCCATGCAGGTCGGATAGCGAGTTCAGCATCACAATCTGAAAGGAAACGGTCAAAGCATCACAGTGAGCCAAATTACAGCAGCCCTAATCCCATTAGCAGTGGATGGAGCATCCTACGCGTGCCTGTTGTACTGATTATCAAACCCTCAAATTGAGTTAATGCGTCTCTGCAATGAAATGTTAAAAGACTCATGTTGCAATGTAAAAAAATACACTTTATAAATCTATTATAGCCGGAAAAGCCCCTTTCCTGCTCAGTTATCAGGTAATCTGTTTTAAAGCTTGAAGTCCTAGTAGTAGAGATGACCAGATTCTCATGGCGCCGGACGGCTGAGGCTAAAAAGCAGCGCTACAGAGTCTGAACAACCGGGATCATGTCACCAGGACAAAACATCTAGACCAGAATTACTAAAAAACATTCAGGACATTCATTTAGTCAGGAAGCTCCTTTCATTAAGGTGCAGGAAGTGCTAACCTTTGGAACACGCGTCCACAAACAGGAAGTGATGCACCTTGTATGGCTTCACATTGGGGTGGATTTTATAGTCAAAGGAACAGAAGGCCGTTGGATTTTAAATGCGTTTCATGTACGCCCTGTTTGTTCCAGGTTATCCTCCAACTTCAAAGAAGCAAAACAGGAAATCACTAAATGCTTTCTACGTGGTTTCTTCAGTATCCCGACTCGGTGGAACTGAAGGAGAATGAAACCCAACTCCTGACTGCAGCAGTGGCTCGCTGGATTTAGACTTGGGTGGGGAACCGGAGGGGCAACGGTTCAAGTCCTGGACCGGAAAGTATTTGTGTGTGTGTGTGTGATTTGTTTCGGGGGGGCCCTGGTACTAGGGTCAACACATCATGTTGTTGTGTCCAGCGTTCGTGAGCGATGACGATACTAACATGAACCTTTCTCAAACTGCGGCAGACTCTGTGGGATCAGCTGTTTGAGTCGATGAGGCTACGGCCCCTGGCACAAAGGATGGAATCCCCCCCCCTCCCCATCCAGGAGGATTTCCATCCAGTCGTTTAATGTGCAGAAAAGCAAATGTGGAAGTCAATAACAATTTCTTTTTTAGATCAAGCAGAGGGAAACGTTTGTGGAATCGCTCAAGTCTGAGGGTGTCACGCTTCGAGGCGGGGCGGGGCCATTCCCGTACTATCTCTCCCTGTCTTCGCCTCACAGTCCGCCTGCAATCACTTCACTCCCATCACCTGTTTTCTGTCAGCACCTGCAACCCGTCAGCAATCAGCCCGGACACTATTTCTACCCAGCTCAGTCCTCTGCTCCCTGCCAGGTTGTCAGTGATGTGTCCTACATTCCAGCTCTTGATCCAGCCCTCCCGTGCACCGACCTTGCCTGTTTCCCGGAACCTGCCTCTTCGCCTGCCCCTTGTGTTCCATCTGCCTGCCCTGCCTGACCACCCGGTGTCTGACCCTCGCCTGCCTCCTGGACCATCCCTGCGCCTGCTCCCCCCCCCCCCGGCTCTGTCTGCCTCGCATTTGGGTCCTCCCCTGCCCTAGGCCGTGACGGCACAATCTGGCCAGAAGATGGACCCAGCAGGCAACCCTGACGACCCGATCCAGCGCCATGAGAAACAGCTGGCGTCCCTGACCGAGGCACTTCAGTCCCTCGGAGCCTGACAGGACCGCTGCGTGACGGTTCTCCAGGAGCAGTTCCGGAAGGTGGCAGAGAGCCAGCGCGGTCCACCCAGCCCAGGACAAGCCCACACAGAGACGCGGCTGCCTCCGCCTGAACGCTGCTCCGGAGCTCCAGGAACCTGCCGGCCCTTTCTGGTCCAATGTTCTTCGGGTTTTGAGCAACAGCCCTCCGCCTTCCCGTCTGAGCGATCCCGCGTTGCCTACATCATCTCTCTCCTTACGGGGAGAACGCGGGATTGGGCGACGGCGGAATGGGAGAGGCAGTCACCCGTCTGTTTCTCCGTGCCCCGTGCGCAAGCAGGGCGCACCGTCACTGTTTCCCGGACCCTGCCTCTTCGCCTGCCCCCCGGATCCGTCTGCCTGCCCTGCCTGACCACCCGGTGTCTGACCCTCGCCTGCCTCCTGGACCTTCCCTGCGCCTGCTCCCCCCCCCCCCCCGGTCTGCCTTGCATTTGGGTCCTTACCTGCCTTAGGCCGTGACAGAGGGGATCAAAAGAGATCCCTGGTTTGAGTACTGTGCTAATATTTAATCTAGCAAAAGGGTCGGGCGTGGAACCATCGCCTAGCAACAACAACAACAGATAATACTCCAACATTAGAGATAATTAATGTGTGTAAGTTTAATGTGTACATGAGCATTAAGGTTTCCTTTTGTCATGCTCGGTCATGTGTAGCTTTTGTTTAGCGTCTGTGTTTCTCCCACTTCCTGTTTTATTTTGGCACTCACCCCTCCTCCCTCCTTTCAGATCCTTACTTCCTCCCTCCCGCCCCGATTGGTTCTACCTGTGTTCCCCTACCTGGTGTATAAACTGTTTGTGTCTCTCTTTGTCCTGTGCCGGTTTGTCTTGAGTGTTTGACCCAGAGAACCAGCGCCAGCCCTCGTCATGTCATCATGTCATCTCATGTCATGTCATGTTAAGTGAGATTTGGATTCTTGATACTTTGACTGATTTTCTTTGATACGTTGTTCAGTTCCATGGTCGTAGTTATCTTCCTCTCAGAGTTATTTTCTGTAGATACTTTGTTATTAAAACTTACTGGATTTAACTTTCCTTTGAGTCGAGCATTTGGTTTTAGTTTCGGTCCTGACACTTCTCCAACAACAAATATTTGCACTTATTTATTTACAGTTATCTGTCTGCATAAGAACTGCTCAATAGTTGTTGTTGAAATGTAACTTTCCTAAAACTGAACATTTTGCTCAGGCCGGTTGAACTGCGCTTAATAAATGCTTAATAAATGCTTGCTAAATGCTTAATAAAGCATAAATAAACCCGGAGAGAACCCACGCAGACACGGGGAGAACAAACTCCTCACAGAATGGCCACAAGTCGGAGACGAACCTGCGACCGTCTCGCTGTGAGGCAACAGTGCTGACCACTGCGCCACCGAGCCGCCACTGTATTTATGTTAGTAGTGTACTTATATGTTGTATCCGTGACGTATTAAATGTATGTATGTTAGGTTTCCTTTGGGATAAATCAAGGGGCTCCCCCCCCTCTCTATTGAAGCAAGCGTACGGTACCTTCATCTTAAAGTCATCCTTGTGCAGCTTGATGGCGATATCTGCGATGGCTTTCTGGAAGAACCTGGAGGGCCTCAGCACCAGCACCAGCTGCAAGTTACCTGGAAACGCCCCCTAGAAGACAGGACAGCATGCGAGACCATCATCCAGCCCATCCGTGTCTCTGACCGCTAGTAGAAACAGTCGTAGTCGCAGTAGTACAAGACTAAGGTGTTTCTGGTCCAGGCAGTCCCCTCATTTATATTCCTAAAGTTAATCTATCTGCGCTGGTTTAGAGCTCCTTCCTGGCGAAGCAGCAAGACACTGCTGACCCAGATGAATGCCACGCGCTAAACAAATGATGATGATGATGATGAGTTTTTTATTTTGGTTGTAAGAGTGAGACTAAAAAAAATACAACTTAAACAAAACCAAATATATATTACAACCAAAAAAGGAATAGGCAGAAGCAATGCTTATTATAGCCTATCCTATAATACATACAATTATTAGATTGTATAATATATATATTATTTATGCACACTTTTATGCACACCTTTCATATTCATTAATTATTTGACACTTGAGACATGTTTTGAATTTTTTGAATTTTGATAACGAAATACATTGTTTTAAATCATCAGATATCATTCCACAGTTTCACTCCAAGAACAGAAACACACCGTCATTTAACGTTGGTTCTTCCTTTAGCACATTCGAACATAAATATACCTCTCAGATTATAACGGGTTTCCCTTAATTTGAAAAAGGGATTTAGTTTCATACATTCTTTCAATTTCTACTACATTTAAATATAATTTTACATTGTCAAAATTTCTATTTCCTGAAAAATCATGAATTTAGTTTTGTTTTCATTTAATGATAACTTATTATAGTCAAACCACATTTTAATCAAAACAAATTATTTTTCCACCACTTGCAATAATTCAACCAAATCTTTTCCAGAACAGAAAAAGTTTGTATCATCCGCAAACATAACTTTCAACAGGGTTGATACCAAAAAAATATCATTTAGATAAAGGGTAAATAGTTTCGGTCCCAGGACTGAGCCTTGGGGTACTCCACAAACTACTGTCTCGAGTTGAGAATCAACATTATTAACTGTAACATATTGAAGTCTGTTATTTAAATAACTCTGTAGCCATTGATTTGTTTTACCACGAAGACCATAATGTTCACATTTTTTTAACAGATAATCATGATCGATTGTATCAAATGCCTTGCTCAGGTCAACAAACACGCCCACTGTATTTAATTTTTGGTCAACGGCTTTTGCGACATTTTCTACATATTCCATTACTGCCAATGAAGTTGAGCGATTTCTCCTAAACCCATGTTGATGGTCGTTTAATATATTGTACTTATCAATGAATGCATCAAGTCTAATTTCTAACAGTTTTTCCAATATTTTTGAGAACTGAGGTAAAAGTGAAATAGGTCTGTAGTTGGACACTAATTGTTTATTGCCACTTTTGTATACTTTTATTACTTTGGCTATTTTCACTTGCTCAGGAACAATACAAGTTACATATAACCAATTATTGGTTATATGTAACTTAATATTATTGGTTTTTGGTAATTGTTTAGCTAAGTTGGGACATCAACAAAGAATTGAGTAAAAGCATTGGCAATATACTTTTTGTCATTATTATGTATAAATAACAGCAAATCAGATAGGAAAAGGGCTGAACGATAATAATAAAGCTAGCAAGTTCAATTTACTCATCACCATTCAGACTAATGTGGTGCAGCAATAAGAAGACTATATTAAGAGATTTAAAATCTTGGTGTAAATAAATCCAAGCATGGTTGGCTTTGAAAAGAACAGGAACTGAACCACTGCACTAACCGCAGTGCGACGGCTCCACCTGAGTTTCTATTTTAAAGCCCTCCATGCTTGGTGATTACTCGTCTTGGACGTTGTAAAACAGCAGCGATGTTCCTGGGGGCCATGAAGTGGTTCCAGGGGTAGGCAGAAACACAGGGAACGTTTGTCCCCCACTATCTATCTTTTGACATACATATGCATTACAACTCTGCCCTCTAGAGCAGTGGTCCCCAACCACAAGGCCGTGGCCCGGTACCGGTCCGTGAGGCTTTGTTACCGGGCCGCACAGAAAGAATAACTAATTTATAACATTTCCGTTGTATCGATTATTAGCGTCTAAAATATGTTTTATTTTGAAAAACAACCGGATTTTCTCCAATGTCAAATTTGCCTCTTGATACGTTGCCATCCACTCCACAAACAAGTTTGCGGACGACACCACTGTGGTGGGTCACATCTCCAACAACGATGAGACCCACTACAGAGAGGAGGTCCAGAACCTGATGCTGTGGTGCTCGAGTAACAGCCTTGTTCTGAACACCAGCAAGACCAAGGAGGTCATAGTGGACTACAGGAGGTCCAGGAAGACTGAACACGCCCCCCTGTGCATACGAGGGGAAGCAGTGGAGCGTGTGGAGAACATTAAATTCCTGGGCATCCACATCTCCTCTGACCTCTCCTGGACACTCAACACAGACACCTGGTGAAGAAGGCCCAGCAACGGCTCTTCTTCCTCAGGAAGCTGAAGCGGGCTGGACTCTCCTCTGTGCTGCTTGAAGACTTTTACCGGGCCACGATAGAGAGCATCCTGTGTCTCAGTGCGACCGTGTGGTACGGCAGCTGCACGGCGCAGGACAGGAAGGACCTATCCCGGGTGGTGAGGACAGCTCAGGGGATTGTGGGTCACCGTCTGCCTGACTTGAACTCAGTTTTACACCTCCAGATGTCACGGCCTAGGGCAGGGTAGGACCCAAATGCAAGGCAGACAGATCCGGGGGGGAAGCAGGCACAAGGAAGGTCCAGGAGACATGCAGGGTGGTCAGGCAGGTCAGGCAGATGGGTCCGGGGGGGGGGGGGGGGGGGGGGGGGGGGGGGGGGGGGGGGGGGGGGGCAGGCGCAGAGTCAGGTCCAAGGGGCAGGCGAGGGTCAGACACCGGGTGGCGGAACGATGAGGGCAGGCGTGAGGGGCTGGTGGCACGGGAGATCTTGCCTGGAGAAGGCGGCGAGGCCTGCGCTCTTCCGGCCGGGGCCCGACGGGGAACCCAAGCCCCCCCTGGGCGGAGAGGCCCCTGGCAGGAGATCCCCGGCACCGACACAGGGACGTCGTGGAGGGAGGGAGGCGCTTCCAGATGTACTGCACACCTCCCTCATGTCCTGGTGTATTTCCGGGACAACAGTGTGGTTGGCACCCTGGGGGACCTGGTGGGGAGCTGTGGCAGGGGGAATGGCTGCCCAGGTCCAAGGGGCAGGCAAGGGTCAGACACCGGGTGGTCAGGCAGGGCAGACAGATGGACCACAAGGGGCAGGCGAAGAGGCAGGGTCCGGGAGACAGGCAGGGTCGGTGCATGGGAGGTCTGGTACAAGTGCTGGAAAGTAGGACGCATCACTGACAATCTGGCAGGGAGCAGAGGGCTGAGCTGGGTCTAAGTAGTGTCCGGGCTGATTGCTGACGGGTTGCAGGTGCTGACAGAAACACAGGTGACGGGAGTGAGGTGATTGCAGGAGGACTGTGAGGTGACGACATGGAGGGATAGTGAGGGCATGACCCCGCCCCGCCTCGAGGCGCGACACCAGAGTCCAGAGGAGGGCCAGATGCATCGCCACAGACCCCACCCACCCGGGCCACAGACTGTTTGTCCCGCTCCCATCAGGGAGGCGGTTCAGGACAATAAGAAGCAGCACTACGAGGCTCAGGAACAGCTTCTTCCCCCGGGCTGTGAAAGCAGTCGTTCCCTTGCGGTGAGCTGGGACTCGGAATGGACGCTCGGTGCCTGTCCCCCTGGGGACGCTCGGTACCTGCCCTGCTGTGCTGCTGTTGCTGATTTGCACTATTGTTTGCCGATTCTCATTCTCTCTGTGTACATGTTTTGTTGCTTTAGAAGAGATTTTGTATTTTTTGTTTTTCGTTATGTTCCGATGAGTGCCTTAAGCCGTGGGCCTTCACGCGATTTTATTATGTTCGCATAATGATAATAAAGTATCTTGAATCTTGAATCTACAGCCACTTGGCTTCGTTAATGAGGCAATGAAGGGTTCAACACTGCTTCGGCACAGAGAGACCAAGAACCCTGAAGTAAAAAACAAGAATATGGAATTTATGAAAGAAAAAAGGTGAACATGAAGGACAGAAGTAATTATTGGGACCACAATTTATGGTGAGTAGATATTGGTGTAATATTTGTTTAATAGTTATTGCAAGTGCATAATATAAAGTTTATTGGTAAGATTATATTCCTCTTTTTTAATTTAATTACCCCCGGGCCGCGAAAAAATTGCCCGGCATGAAACCGGTCCGTGGCAGGAAAAAGGTTGGAGACCGCTGCTCTAAAGCAGAATAAAAGCAGGTTTAATAATTATCCAGGTCCAAGAACCTGCTGGTCCAAATCCTGCTGGTCTAAAACCTGCTGGTCCAAAACCTGCTAGTCCAAGACCTGCTGGTCTAAGATCCTGATGGTCTTAAACCTGCTGGTCCAAGAACCTGCTGGTCGATACCCGTCCATGGAGATATGAATGATTGGAGAACTGGCAAGTATGTTACTCTTGTAGTAATGACAATTAATACATATTCTATTCTATTCTAGTCTCGTCTCGTCTCGTCTCGACTAGTCTCGTCTCGACTAGTCTATTCTAGTCTGACTTACAGCGATCCTGGACAGGGACGCCTTTACTGAACTCCATCTATCCTTCCGCCGGTCGATGATGATGATGAAGCCGATGCTTGCAGCGTCCAGACTGGAGACAAAACGCAGAGATTACATGGAACTGATACTTTTACTTTAACTTACAGCTCATATTTGTTTACCAATGCAACTTACAGAATAAAAGCAGGTTTAGTAATTAATTATCCAGGGATCACAAAACCTTTCATGACTTTTTGGAATCGGTCCTCTCTGTTTGGCAACAACTGGACATTCACACAGATGTGCAGTTTGTGTGTATTGGTGTCCTGTACCTCCTCAGGGACGCATCGATCGGTGTATTTCTGTATTCACCTTGAATTAGATTGTGATCACTGAACCAAACCTTTATTTGAGAAGAGAACTCAGAATCAAAAAGCCTGTCTGTCTATAGTGTGTGTGTCTTCCTGCAGCCTTCGTCTGCAGCCCTGCTTTGACTATCAGTTCCTCCTTTGAGGCTGAGATGACCGGGAATAACTCCATTGCTGCAGCAAGAACAGAAAGCACTGATTTGTTTTACCTTTATTCCACCAGGTAGCTCATTTGAGAACCCCTTTACAATGACAACCTAACCAGCATGAGACTCTGCAGGCAAGGTGGGCGAAGTGTCTTCCCAAGGACACACTGGAGATTGACTGGGATGGAGCGGGATTCAAACTGGCAACGTTGAGATGATTGGACAGCCCACAACCCCTGACCCTGAATGAGGGTGACGGAGCTTCAGTGGAATGTGTGTGAGTGTTTGTGTACCTGGGGATGCTGGTCAGGTAAGTGACCACATTCAGGAAGTCCTCCTCTGGAACGTCACAGAAGCCCGAGTGCTCTGGGAAGATGATGATGGGGGCGCCATCTTTACCACGCCCTCCTGCAATAAGAAACACAAAGAAACGGATTCCCAGGGGTCCTAACACCGTCTGCAGGCAGACACAGCCTGTCTACTCCAGGGGTCCTAACACCGTCTGCAGACAGACACAGCCTGTCTACTCCAGGGGTCCTAACACCGTCTGCAAGCAGACACAGCCTGTCTACTCCAGGGGTCCTAACACCGTCTGCAGACAGACACAGCCTGTCTACTCCAGGGGTCCTAACACCGTCTGTAGACAGACACAGCCTGTCTACTCCAGGGGTCCTAACACCGTCTGTAGACAGACACAGCCTGTCTACTCCAGGGGTCCTAACACCGTCTGCAAGCAGACACAGCCTGTCTACTCCAGGGGTCCTAACACCGTCTGTAGACAGACACAGCCTGTCTACTCCAGGGGTCCTAACACCGTCTGTAGACAGACACAGCCTGTCTACTCCAGGGGTCCTAACACCGTCTGCAGGCAGACACAGTCTGTCTACTCCATGGGGTCCTAACACTGTCTGTAGACAGACACAGCCTGTCTACTCCATGGGGTCCTAACACCGTCTGTAGACAGACACAGCCTGTCTACTCCAGGGGTCCTAACACCGTCTGTAGACAGACACAGCCTGTCTACTCCAGGGGTCCTAACACCGTCTGCAAGCAGACACAGCCTGTCTACTCCAGGGGTCCTAACACCGTCTGCAGGCAGACACAGTCTGTCTACTCCATGGGGTCCTAACACTGTCTGTAGACAGACACAGCCTGTCTACTCCAGGGGTCCTAACACCGTCTGTAGACAGACACAGCCTGTCTCCTCCAGGGGTCCTAACACCGTCTGCAGGCAGACACAGCCTGTCTACTCCAGGGGTCCTAACACCGTCTGTAGACAGACACAGCCTGTCTACTCCAGGGGTCCTAACACCGTCTGTAGACAGACACAGCCTGTCTACTCCAGGGGTCCTAACACCATCTGTAGACAGACACAGCCTGTCTACTCCATGGGGTCCTAACACTGTCTGTAGACAGACACAGCCTGTCTACTCCAGGGGTCCAGGCAGACACAGCCTGTCTACTCCAGGGGTCCAGGCAAACACAGCCTGTCTACTCCAGGGGTCCTAACACCGTCTGCAGACAGACACAGCCTGTCTACTCCAGGGGTCCTGGTCGACGTTCTCACACACATCTCCCATACATTCACAATTACTCTCATCTATGGTATTTAACTCTTTCAGCACTAGGCATTGTAACGTCATGTCATTTTCATCTCGTATCTTTTAGAGTGTTAAGAGAGGCACCTATTAATAAAAACAGTGTTATTATTATTATTATTGCTATTATTAATAGTAGTAGTATCCCAATAAAGTTGCTACAATTTAAAATAGTTGTTCATCTTGTCCATCACTTGTAGGAGGATGAAGAAAGAGTTGCCTTCATGGCAAACGTTTCAAAGTTTGCTGCTTCAAAGAGCCACAAGATGGCAGCATTGAGTTAAAAGTCCTCCCAATTTAAATTTTGCAATAAGGATGTGTGCGATTCTGCGTGTCCAGCCTGGATGGACACACAGAAGGATGATAAAGCAATGTTCTAATGAAAGATGATGTTCTTCACTTCAATGGAGACAATATCGTAATATAAGAGCAGATGTAAACCTTCAGAAACACACACACACACACACACACACACACACACGCACACACACAATTCCTAGAAGTCACAGTGACTTAAAGCATTGAGCCAGGAAAGAAAAAAGAGCTCTCAAAAAGCTGCAGATTCAGAATCCAAATCTACGCTGCATTTGATTTTTATTCTGTAACACGTTTCATGTTGAAATACGCTGAGTCGGGACGCTGGAGCGTTGTTTCACGTACCTGAGAGCAAGGCAAACTGGCGATGAAGCTGCTCTATGATGTCAACAGCCAGCAGGGGTCTGATCTCCTGCTGCATGATCTCATCTGCAAGGAGAGACACGCTGGTCAGACAAATCATAGATGCTGCACGGCGAGAGACGCCAGGCGGCCGTCACACGGGGGGGGGCGAGAAAGCCTCAAAGAAACGGCACCGCCAGGTGAATAATGAACACATGAACACGGCTGTGGCATTCAAAAAAACCTTTCAGGTAAACTCTTTAAACTCTAAAAATCCAGACACCTTTATGACATCTCATATTTTCCAGAATGAACCTGAGAGATTAATCATTGATCAGCCAAAAACAAGTAAATCTAGAAAAGCACTGCCAAACAAACAAGAAATAAATAGCCCAGTCATATATTTATGTCTGGATCTGGATCAGCACCAGAAGGTTCTACATTGTTCTCGGTATCTTTGGACACCAAACATGAAAAGTCAAAGTGAATCAGAGCTGATGTTTATTTTTAACTGGTTCTTGAATGCAGAAATGGGTTTAATGTTAAAATGTAATATTTGTTCCTGACCTCATTCTGGATCAGAACCAGAAGACGCGTTTCATGCTGGTTCATATCGGACCCCTTTACGACTGGGATTGTTGGAGAGATTTTATGAGATCTAAATTAGACCAAGACCCGTCCATCCACGTATAGACGAGGTCACCTCAATCCTTTCATCTACAGCTGCTTTATCGTGGCGAAAAGTGGGGCTCACCCCGGACACGTCGCCAGCGCATCGCGGGGCCCCACAGAGACAGACAACCCCCCACGCACACGCACACACACACACGCACACACACACACACACACACACACACACACACACACACACACCTACAGAACATGCAGGTAGGATTTGTGTCAAAGTGTGTTTCAGGCCAAAACACGCCAACGTTTTTCAGCTGCTGTGGAATACGGAGCGACGCTTCCTGCAGCATTGTGAGGTATAAAAACGAGACATAAATCACGTGTGAAGACTGGTGAAATGTTACCGAGGACGACCTCGGCAGGCATCAGGGATGTTTTAGCCACACCTGGACGGTTTCACCAGGGGGGGGTGATGATTCTCTGATTCACTCGTTTTTGACACGACTGATTTTTGTAACGAGTCTGGAGTCCGAAAACATGTTGTTGTTTTTAGAAACAGCAACGGTGCCAAAGAAAAACCAACCCGTAACAAAGCATGACGGCTGGGCCTCGACGTGATAGAAATGGAGCGACACGACAACGATGTCATCGGATGAGTGAGTGAGATAATAAATGAGGAAGCTAGGTCACAGGCGTGAAGCAAACTTGCAAATGTCACGCACAAAGCCTCCTGCATGAAAACAGCAAGGGGGGAGGGGCTCTAGGAAAGGTACTCTGGCTGTTCAGGAAGGCATCAGCCCAGTTATGCTAGCAGGCAAAGAACCTCAGGTCAGAGATGCTGAGTATTGTAGTAGCAGCAAAGTAGGGCGGGGCTATGAAGCGCCGCTTCAAGGACTGATGGCCCCCGATGGACAGACAACAAGAAGCAGATGGTGGCTTCTATTCCATTGTCCATGTTCACACTTATTGAACAATGAGATTCTTGATTTGTACGTTTATATACAACATCACTTTATAATGTACCTGTACTTCCATAGTGTAGGTACTGAAATGAAAACAGCGTCATTGGTTACTTTGGGCAGTCTCAACTTAGACCACGAAGCTGCTCTTTAAAAGTAGCAGGACATGCTTTGTGAGCTCAGTCGCCGAGCTGCAGAGGGAAGACAGGAATACGGCTCCAACAGAAATGTGTGTGTTCCTCCCTGGGGGGGGGGCACTTTGTGTACAGCCAGAACAGAAGCTGAGAGCAGGCGACATTCCAGGTCAGTGCAGGTTACCTATGACGTGCTTGACCCGCCTCATCGCCACGCCTTCCCGGCTCGAGCCCCTTCAGAGGTGATGTAACTTCCAGAAAATAGTAATCCCAGTCATAAAAGATCTCGTGGTCTTGAAAACCAGTGAGGACAGTCTGAGATCTGCTTCTGACCACCAGCATCACGCCCAGGACCAGCTCGGGCTGTTCAGGCTTCCAGACAAACAAGATCGGTCTCGCTTTCCTCAGAGTCCTAAGCTGTGTGTGTGTGTGTGTGTGTGTGTGTGTGTGTGTGTGTGTGTGTGTGTGTGTGTGTGTGTGTGTGTGTGTGTGTGTGTGAGAGAGTTATAGTTAAATATGTCGGTGGTCAGTTTTTCCAGCTCCAGTTGTGGAACAGCAGCTCTAAGCTGCAGACAGCCCAGTCATGATTCAGAGAGGGAGGGCAGAGAGAGAGAGGGAGAGAGAGAGAGAGAGAGAGAGAGAGAGGGGGGGGGAGAGCGAGAGAGACAGAGAGAGGGAGGGCAAGAGAGACAGAGAGATAGGGAGAGAGAGAGAGAGGGAGCGAGAGAGGGAGGGAGAGAGAGAGACAGAGGGGGAGAGCGAGAGGGAGAGAGAGAGAGACAGCGAGAGGGAGGGAGAGAGAGAGGGAGAGAGAGAGAGACAGAGAGAGGGAGATAGAGAGAGAGACAGAGAGGGAGAGAGAGAGAGGGAGGGAGAGAGACAGAGAGACAGAGAGAGGGAGATAGAGAGAAAGACAGAGAGGGAGAGAGAGAGGGAGGGGGAGAGAGAGAGACAGAGAGAGAGAGGGGGAGAGAGACTGCTCCACTCTGTGATTTTTCAGGCTGGATGTTCTCAGAGTCTCGTCATCTGACTCAACCTGGATTCTTCTCTGCCGTGTTAGCATGTTAGCTAAACAGCTTGTAAAGTTCTCTGCCGTGTTAGCATGCTAGCTAAACAGCTTGTAAAGTTCTCTGCCGTGTTAGCATGTTAGCATGCTAGCTAAACAGCTTGTAAAGTTCTCTGCCGTGTTAGCATGCTAGCTAAAGAGCTCGTAAAGTACAGCGAGCTGAGATACAGGCTACGTTCCACGGAGCCTCCGCTCTTATGTTGTGTGTAGGAATACAGCCACCAATCAGGCATGTCAAGCTCAGTGTCCAGAAGACTGTAGCAACAATGTTCCACCTCTACAAGGGAAGCAACACATGGAAGCAACGTCATCGTTGACGATGCACAGCGACAGTCCCAGTCCTCCCCGACAGAACACTGTCCTTTAAACAACACCTGGACAGTGTCAAAGGAAAGACCACCGCCCGGTCAGCACTGATACGGCGTTTAGCCGGAACCACGTGGGGAGCCTCCGTGTGGACGGTGTGGATCCAGTGAGGAGGGGAACGAGCTGCTTGGAGGGGGTCTGAGCGCCGCATGCAGCTCAGCATAGCTCCCCCTGCAGGCTGAGGCGTGAGCCAGCAGAGCACCGGGTTCTAGATCTGGTTGGTTCTGGATTTCTGCATTCCATTCCTTAAAGCTGTGCTTCACTTTATGCCTTTACCCTGTTTAGAATACTGAATAAATCCACCGAATGACTTAATCAGCTTTTTCCTTCATAAATTATGTCACATTTTGTCAGAGTCTGTATTTCAGTTCCAACAGCTTGATAGCAGCATATGAAAACTGGAGAACTGGAGAAGTCTAAAACCTGGTGATCATTAACTTTAATGTTATCGATTGTTACCCTCGCCGAAGCGGAGGCAAGGGTATTGCAATTGGGTGCGTTTGTCTGTCTGTTTGTTTGTTTGTCTGTCTGAGCGCATAACTCAAAAACTAGTAACCCAATCGACTTGTCCGTGGCTCGGTCCTCCCCGAGAATGACGTTGATCCGGATCTGGATCCAGATTCTAGAATTATTTTTACATCTGGAATTGTGCCTGCGCTGTAAACTGCCACTTTAAGAGGGAGGGACACGAATGGCATGATGGGAAAAAGAGTCCAGAAGGAGTCTTGTAGTACGTTCCGGAGCAGCAAGCTAGAGCAGGTTTGGCCCCTCTGATCCGGAAGCCCTGTTTACTGTCTCACAAGATCCAATAGTCTTTTGGAGGTGGGGTCTGCAATCTCTGATTGTCGTTTTCTAGTTATTATATTGATTTCTAGGTCCTTTTCTGCTTTCAGGAAAAATGAAGGACATTCCACAGTCCAATGTTTTCTCCTCTCAATAGCAGCTCAATTCTTCCCTCACTCCGAATACAGTTGTTAAACTTGTCTCTCAGAATGAAGAGAACTGGGCTGCTTCATGCCTTTTGTCTTCCTCGACTCGGTTTCTGCTGCTGCTCGTCTGCTGATAGTCGAGATGTGACTCGTGCAGCTCCTGAACATCTCATGACCTGCCCTGGAAGGCACAGCAGCAGATTAAAACGTTGAAATGGTACTTGGACTGCACTTGGGTAGCGCTTTCTACACCCACGCGGTGCCCAAAGTACTTATACATTCACCCATTCACACACTCATTCATACTCCAGGAGACTCTTTCCTCGCTGCATTGATGTGATGTGGATGAGAACACGTGTCCAGACAGACCAGAATGGTTTACCGGGTCCAGACAGACCAGAATGGTTTACCGGGTCCAGACAGACCAGAATGGTTTACCGGGTCCAGACAGACCACAATGGTTTACCGGGTCCAGACAGACCACAATGGTTTACCGGGTCCAGACAGACCAGAATGGTTTACTGGGTCCAGACAGACCAGAATGGTTTACCGGGTCCAGACAAACCACAATGGTTTACCAGGTCCAGACAGACCAGAATGGTTTACCGGGTCCAGACAGACCAGAATGGTTTACCGGGTCCAGACAAACCACAATGGTTTACCGGGTCCAGACAAACCACAATGGTTTACCGGGTCCAGACAGACCAGAATGGTTTACCGGGTCCAGTTTGTGCAGTGCTCTTACCAAAAGGCTGTTTCTTGTGTTTGTTCTAAATCAGGGACTGGAGTGTATTTGTTCTTTGCACAATGCAAAGAGCATAAACAGTAAAGATGTGAAACGCATGTATTCAGTGTCTTGTACTCACATACTCCCCTAACTACAGCAACGTGTAACTTTACTGTAGTTTTCAAATGGCTGTACAAGTAGTACTGTCTTCAGCATTTTCAGGTCGCGTCACCGAGATCTGACATTTTTCTTTTGCGTTGGAAAACACCGAGAATAAAGTGTCATAATGAAAATGTGATGAAGCCTTATGCCTCTCTTGGTCATAAACATTTAGAGAACTGCTGTGAAAATGTTAATAGTGATGTGAGAAAAGCACCAAAGCGAAGTGTACTACCTGTACACTGTAAAAGGTACACACTGTGCTGACAGAGTAAAGTCCTGAAGTACCCTAAAACATGTCCTTAAATTATACTAAAGTTAGTTTACATGAGGTAAGGCCCAATGGATGGATGGTGGATGGATGGATGGATGGATGGATGATGGATGGATGGTGGATGGTGGGTGGATGGATGGATGGATGGGTGGCTGGTGGTTGGATGGATGGTGGATGGATGGTGGATGGATGGATGGTGGATGGATGGATGGATGGATGATGGATGGTGGGTGGATGGATGGATGATGGATGGATGGTGGATGGATGGATGGTGGATGGATGGATGGATGATGGATGGTGGGTGGATGGATGGATGATGGATGGATGGATGGATGATGGATGGATGGTGGATGGTGGGTGGATGGGTGGCTGGTGGTTGGATGGATGGTGGATGGATGGTGGGTGGATGGATGGTGGATGGATGGATGATGGATGGTGGGTGGATGGTGGATGGATGGATGGATGGGTGGCTGGTGGTTGGATGGATGGTGGATGGTGGGTGGATGGATGGATGCTGGATGCTGGATGGTGGATGGATGGTGGGTGGATGGATGGTGGATGGATGATGGATGGATGGTGGATGGATGGATGCTGGATGGTTATACCAGAAATGCAGGTTTCCTGTTTCTCTCAGGAAGAAGGTGTCAGCAAGAAGACAATGAGAGGATGTCAAAACAGAATCTACTCATAAGAGGTCTCTCTCTCTCTCTCTCTCTCTCTCTCTCTCTCTCTGTGTCTCTCTCTGTGTCTGTCTCTCTCTCTCTCTCTCTCTCTCTCTCTCTGTCTCTGTCTCTCTCTGTCTTTCTCTCGCTCTCTCTTTCTCTCTCTCTCTCTCTCTCTGTCTCTCTCTCTCTCCCTCTCTCCCACACACACACACACACATACATGCATTATTCCTGAGAATGAAACACACCCTGCGGACCAGCAGGCTGGATCCTGACCATGTGAGGTCTGACCCACTTCAAAAGCCCGTGAACATCACTATAGGAATGTGAGCACTTTAGTGCTAAAGTGTGTCTAATATTAAGAAATGTAATGTAAGAAATGGTTGGACTTGGGTTTGAGCTTCAGGTCCAATCAGGGTTCATGTTCATCATTAGTCAATGGACCTGCTGACCAACCAGAACACACTGTAAAAAACACACCCTGAACAAATACACCGAGGATGAACTAAAGTACGTCTTTGGTTGGAAAGTGCGTCGAGCATAGCATGAAGTCCTTGCTTTTTCTCAGGATGAGCATAAGTCCTACATGTTGGTGCCAAAGCGTCTCCACAATGTAAATACAAAATGCCCGTTAAACCATCGTGCTCTCCATATTCATCATATGTGTTTCCAAGAAAGATTGTGCGCTGAGCCTCCGTCACAACTTCAGAGAATGGTAAATGGACTGCACTCATATAGCGCTTTCACGGTGCTCAAAGCACCTTACATTAAGCCTAACATTCACCCATTCACACGAACATTCACTCTCCCGAGGGCGTATGCTGCCATGCAAGGCAGAACTAAACTGTAAATCAGTCCCTGACCGCTATCCAATGCCAAGGATTCAAGCCATGTTGGATGCATTGGGTGGAAGCTCGTGGTTCTCTGTCTCGGGAAACGTTTAGCAGCAGGGCTTCCTGATTGAAGAGAGCCCCTCCTGGACAGACTCCATCATGCCATGGGGGCTGTACCAATAGGTAAAGCAGCAGCTTTGAGGAACACATGAAACCTGTTTGCATCTCCTCCAGTGCTATCATGAACATGGTGTTAACTTCAGATGTGTAAGTTTAAATCTAGTATAAAGTTCTATGTCGAGTTTTTGTGGTGGCACAAACAAACACAAACCTCCGCTAAGCATCTTGTTCCCCTCCTAACTGGATTCACACCGCCCACATGGTGATCTATATCCTCATCAAAAGGTTCTGGATTGTTCTTGGCATTTTACTGATGGCTGAGATTGGCAGCCTCGCCCCTGTCATCTTCCCAAGTATGGAGTGAATGAATAATGCACATACCATGTAAAGCGTCTTTGAGTACCCAGAAAAGCTATATAAAAAAGCTATATAAAATCAATGCAGTATTATTATTATTAGAGTCGCGATGACTATCTCCATTTCTGCCCCCCTGAAAGGTGAATGTTAGTCCTATAGGAGGGGGTAATCAGGTTGTTGTTTGAGCTCCCTCTAGTGTTGTGGCTGTGGGTGTCACTAAATCTGTGGAGGTGTTTATTCAGGTATGCAGGGATTGAGGGGACTGAGGGCAGAGCTGCATTGACTATTTTAAATGCCAATCCCATTTTGAGTTGTTTAACCCTGTCTCCAGGTTTGGAGCCTGGTTTTCAGGGACATTTTGATGTTGGAATACCAGGAGGTGCTAGCATAGTCAAAGAGGGGCTGAACGAGGGCTCCAGCAAGCGTCCGGAGAGCACTTTTGTTGACAAAAGCAGACATTCTGCCCAAAAATCTTGTTCTCTGATTGACTTTTTTGATCACCTTAGTTGCCATACTATCGCCAGACAGGTATTTGTCAAGAACACAGCCCAAATAGGTAATCTCTTCTTTGCTGGAGATGACTGTATTATCGACTGTGACCTTGAAATCATCAACATTTATCTCACTTAGAGAGTGTCTTGACCCAAAAAGAATAGATTCTGTTTTTCCAAGATGTAGTGACAGTTTGTTATCGGTAAGCCAAGTACGGATTCTGGTGACCTCAGAGCTGAGAGCTTCCTCAACCTGCACTTTGTCCTCTCCCGAAATCAGTAGTGCTGAGTCATCGGCAAACAGGAACAATTTGCAGTTACAGGCAGCATTCATGTCGTTAATGTATAGGAGGAACAGTAACGGCCCTAGAATGCTGCCTTGAGGAACTCCACAGCTCACCGGGAGGGACGAGGACAAGGTTCCGTTTATGTCCACCATTTGTTCTCGTCCCTCAAAGTACGATTTCATCGTACTTTCATAGGATTGAATGGTTAACGGTGTCAAAGGCCTTCTGGAGGTCCAGCATGACCATGCCGCAGTATTTGCCCGAGTCTACTTCACGCTCGACGTAGTCGGTCAGATATATGAGGCATGTGTCAGTGGAGTGGGATGTTCTGAAGCCCGATTGGAATTCAAAGAGCAGGCTATGCTCGGCGAGGTAGCGGTTGATTTGCTCCTGGATTATTCTCTCCATGACCTTTGAGATGGAGCAAAGGATGGAAACAGGGCGGAAACAGGTCCTTCTGTCCGTGGTGCTGCAGAACCTGGACCTGTGGCCCTCAACACTGATGTCCATATCGCTAGCATTAGCATTTCTAGCTTTATATAGCAGCTCTTTAGTCTCTCGCTCTCTCTCTCTCTCAACCCAGCCGGTCAGACAGATGGCCGTCCACCATGAGCCTAGGTTCTGTCCAAGGTCTCTGCCTGTTAAAGGGAAGTTTTTCCTTGCCTCTGTCTCCAAAGTTCTTGCTCTTGTGGGTTAAGTTGGGTTCTAATCCTGTAAAGTGCCTTGAGATGACTTCCTGTTATGATCTGGCGCTATATCAGTGGTTCTCAAATGGTGGGGGGGGGCGCCTGTGACCCCGGAGAAAATGTTTTTTTGCATTACGAGATTAACGTGTAATTGCACATCCACTCCAGTAGTTGGCAGTGGCGCCCTGATTGTCAGAGTGCGCGCAGGGAGTATAAGCAGAAGAAGAGCGGTTGTAAACAATCTACGGTGGGAGAAGAAGAAGAAAGACCTGGCTTCCTCATTTTCTGTTGCAGACTAAAAAAAATGGTAATAAAGTTATTCTTTGTTGTAAGTTGATCGATATTTCTTTCTCTTTCATATTTCTTTGTATGTTAATAAGGATACAAGAGTTTGTTTTTTTGGGGGGGGGGCGCAAAATGTTTTTTTCTTCCTAGGGGGGGCGCGACAGAAAATAATTGAGAAACACTGCGCTATATAAATAAAACTGAATTGAATTATGACTGTGATTTTTGGTGAGCGAATTAAATGCATATTTTACAAGATATAATATATTTATATTTTAAAAAGCATCCATTATAAGTAAATGGGGAAATCCAATTTTTTTTGTATCCAGATGGGTATCCGGATCGCTCTCAAAATTTTATGAAATCCAAGCTAGTCCAAGACCCATCGTCAGATTGTTTTCATCAAGATCCATCCAGCAGTTTTTCCGTGATCCTGCTAACAGACAGATAAACAGCCTCAAAAACAGAACCTGCTTGGCGGAGGTAACAATACCCCGCCACAAAAATCAATGCCATGGAGCACAGATGGAAGGTGGAATTGGCCAGCTATAATTGACCATATGATATTGTCCAGGTAAAATAGTCTATCTTGTATTCTGTTGGACAGAATTGTGAGCAATTGTAATGCTGACACAAGTCAAGAGAAAATAAGTGCATCAATGGAGAATGGAATGGTGGGGAGGAGAGATCCTGGCCAGTGCCTTAGCCAGAGTCTTAGAACTTCAAGTCCTGTAAAAGGCTGCAGGACTAGCCTCCTCTGAGTCCACGGAACAAAAGAAACGTAAGGAGTTCTGTCAGCGAGGTCTCGAGCTCACACAACACAGAAACACCCACATCCTATCAGAGAGTTGGGACTCTTCAACGTGCCCTGTTGTCCATGCCACACACCCCGGTCACAAGGATGGTACAATGATGGTCCACAAGCACCACCCCGAAGCTGTCTCAACTCTCATCCATTCTACCGATTATTTAAACAGTTATACACAATCCCATGCAGGTTTACAGAGCTAACCAAAGTGTGCATTTGGTCCCAAACAACTAAATAAATATATATATATATGACTAACATAATGTGAGAGATTGTTTTGCGGAGGTGCTATGTTGTAAGTACTTAATTACACTTTGTCTGTGATAAATACTTATTCATTAGACTGAGCCAACCTTTGCCTTTTCCAAACAGTCATCCTGATCTCTTGTCCAGCTGTTAAGTGCACTAGGGTTAGGGTGTGGTCTCGGTAGTTGCAACACCAACACTGGACACTGAGTGTTGGTGTTGCAACTAGTACTTACAGCATGAAAGTGATTCACAATGAAACTGACTACCTCTAACTAACGGCACAAGAGCTTCAGCTGCAGATTAGACTTTTAATATCTTTAGAATCTGATTAACCAACAAAATTCTTCCTTCCTCTCAATCCGCTTGCAGAAACACTGATTGGCCAACGGAATGACCTGTGTGTGGTCCTGTCCACTCTATCTACCTATCATCCCTAGAGACAGACACACATATAGTGTTCTGTAACTCATCCCTGTCCAGCAAGGTGCCTGCTAACACCCACTCTCTGTCTGCCATCCTAATCCTAGCATAAGAGTGGAGCCTGTTAGAACACACTTGCATGTGCATCGTGACTCCATACTCTCCGCTCCTCTATCCCAATGGCGAGGTATAATTTTAAGAGACAATATATACGTTCATTTTCATGAATCAAGTCTTTATGTAGCAAAAGGTCTTCTAAAAGGTTACTAATTAATGTTAGTCACTTCATGGAATTACATAACCAAAACAGCTTTGAGAATTATTTCAGAAAATGTAAATATTTGACACATATTTTGTAACATAGTATCTAATTCGACTTTGGGATTTTATACATGATACAATATGCAATAAATTGTCATTAGAAATAAAGTCTCATAATATCTCGCATTATTATAGTTTGATTCATGAATAGAAATGCTCATTAAACTTGTTAAAGTTGTGAAACTATCGGCAATGTGCTCATACAGTGTTTGAAAGTCTGCAGAACACAGACAACAGGAAGTGTTCAGCATCGACACACTGTCATTGGATCTGATGGGAGAACCTCGTCTTCAGTGAAGCCTCTGACGTCCCCACCTAGAGCACAGGATTAGCCTGGCCATGAAGGTCTTTCATTCAGCACTGTGCTATGCAGTTGGATTCACATAAATAGAGACTTTTTGGTTAGATATAAGATAACTTAGATGCCATTTCTAATATTGGAACAGTGTATCCAGCTTGGCCTTTACCTCAGGGGTGTATTCATTTGTTTGACCTTATTCTTTGTCAGTGGTGACAAAGGAGACACCATACCGACCGGGGGGGGGGAGGGGGGGGAGACAACAATTTAGTTTTTATATATATGCCAAGAAAGGGTTTTTTCTGACAAAAGAAGATATATACCGTATTTTCCGGATTATAAGTCGCGGTTTTTTTCATAGTTTGGTCGGGGGTGCGACTTATAAATCGGAGCGACTTATATATGCTTTTTTTACAAAATCTGTGAGCGCAGAGACAGTAGCCTACACATTTCTATAACAGGTGTTACAGGGAACTCTGTGACCCGTCAGAATCTGTCGCGGTTTCTGGAGGTTCAGAGTTATCTGTCACACCTGTTATCTAAAAACACCAATTAGAAGGGCTGATTGAAAATGGCGCCGAAAAGAAAGTCATATTCCGCGGCTTACAAGCTTCAGATAGTGAAATATGGAGCCGAAAACGGCAATCGAGCAGCAGAAAGAAAGTTTGGAGTGAGCGAAAAACTTGTAAGGGACTGGCGAAAAGCGGAGGTTACGCTTACTGAAATGAAGAAAACAAAGAAAGCTAATCGCGGGCGACAAGCTAGGTGGCCGCAGTTGGAGGAACGAGTTCACGTATGGGTGCTTGAACAACGTGCTGCTGGGAGAGGTTTGTCAACGGTGCAGTTGCGTCTCCACGCCCAGGTGGTTGCCAAGGAGGTGAATATAAACGGCTTTGCGGGAGGACCTTCTTGGTGTTACCGCTTCATGCAGCGCAAACGCCTCTCTATCAGAGCAAGGACGACACTGTCCCAAAAACTGCCAGCGGACTTCCAAGCCAAGGTTGACAGTTTCCGCGCGTTCATTGAAAAGCATGTAAGTGATCACAACGTGACACCGGATCATATTATTAACATGGACGAGGTCCCCCTCACTTTTGACATCCCCATGGGCCGAAGTGTTGCAGAGAAAGGGCAAAAAAGTGTGAATATCGTTACAACTGGTCATGAGAGATCACACTTCACAGTGGTGCTGGCATGTTGTGGAGACGGATCAAAACTGCCACCGATGGTCATTTTCAAACGAAAAACCATGCCAAAAATCCAATCCTCCTCAGTTGAAGTCGCCGTGAACGCGAAAGGGTGGATTGATCAAGAAATGATGAACTTGTGGCTCACAAAGTTCTACAATAAGCGACCGGATGGCTTCTTTAGAGCACGCAAAGCTCTGCTTGTGATGGATAGCATGAGAGCGCACATCACACCACAGTTAAAAAATAAATTAAAAGTTCTCAACTCCATACCTGCCATCATCCCTGGAGGCTTAACCAAAATACTCCAGCCACTTGATATCTCCGTGAATAGGAGCTTTAAGTCAGTTTTGCGTAACCTGTGGGAGCAGTGGATGACGGATGGAGAGCACAGCTTCACGGCAACCGGGAGAATGCGCCATGCAACTTTCCTGGAAGTCATTGAATGGATCGACAAAGCATGGGCTTCAGTGACAACCGCAACCATCCTGTCGGGATTCAGAAAGGCTGGAATAATTGGAACTGCAACTGACGACGAGTCTGATGTAAGCGACGTAGAAGAGGAAGCGGCGTCTTGTCTACCTGCCGAGTTGGGGGAGTTGTTCAAAAGTGACACCGAGGATGAAGATTTCCTTGGATTTCGTGATTCGGAGTAAAACCTGATATTTTGGTAAACGTGTTAGCATGTTCTTTGTGCTATATGTTGTTTGGTGTTGGATTTTATCAAATAAATTTTCCCCAAAAATGCGACTTATCCTCCAGTGCGACCTATATATGTTTTTTTCTTCTTAATTATGCATTTGGCTGGTGCGACGTATAATCCAAAAAATACGGTATATATATATTATCCCCAAAATCAGAGAGACACCATGCAAACAGGCAGGAGTACATTGGGACACCCCTTTCACTTTAAAAACAAACAAGATATTCACCACTTACACATCACGGATCCCATGCTGCTGCCGGCGGTGCTAAAATAATCCACAGAGACAGGAGAGTCCACGCCATCCACAACAACATACGCTCATTCCAATCCTCAGGGCTGCTCTGTCACCCGCAACACGCCTTTGTGTGTGAGAGAGCAAGTTAGGAGCAGGATAAGAGGGATGTGTGTGTGTGTCGGTGGGGGGGGGGGGGGGCATGCTTCAGAGTAAGGGCAGTTGTCGGATGTGTGTCAGCAGGGCTGCTCCCGGGAACCATGGCTGGTGTTTGATGTTTACACCATTTACACTTTAGGATGTTTATAATGTTCCTGCATTTTAGTTGTACAGAGTCTGGATAATATAATGGACAATAGAAGTATTGTCTTTTTATATCGTCTTTTTGAGCAGCTGTGATGCTGAACTTTCCCCAATGAGGGATCAATAAGGTTTATCTCATCTTATCGTAATTGATGTGCAGAAAGTTCCCACCAGTCATACAGCAAAGGGAACAGCTGCTGTCTGGCACTGTGAGCTGCAAGCTCGTTTCAGGATGACCTCAAGCTCGAAGGCCCTAGAAATGGGGAGAACTCCCCGATGGTCCTCAGCTGCCTGAATCAATACGAACCATTTGCAGTAGTGCTACCCTCTGAAAGATTGTGTTTTCACAGGCCGTCGTTACAGGCAGGATTAAAACAAAAACTGCAGCAACACATTATTATAGATTATAGATAGATATAGTGAGGGTAGATAAAGGATGGGAGTCAGGGGTTTTCCTGCAGTCATTGATCTTCTACTGCTTTGTGGGTCACGGGTTGCTGGAGCCTATCCCAGCTTGTGCGGGTGAGAGGCGGGGTACACCCCGAATGCTCTGCCAGACAGCAGAGAGACAGACAGACAGACATTCACGCACACAGTGGACAATTTGGGGTAGCCAATTGACCTAAACGGCATGCTTTTGGAGGTGGGAAGAACCCAGAGAACCCGGAGAAAACCCACATGGGAACCGAGAGAACAGACAAACTCCGCACAGATAGGATTGGAACCCGGTGCCTTTGTGCTGTGAGGCGACAGCGCTACCCACTCCGCCGTCATGCCACCATGTGCTTTTGAACATTGGTTACTTTGGAACTGGATATTGAGGAAATGTGTCATTGATGAAATTTTGTTTTTCTTGAGTAACTGAATAATAATGATATTGATTACAGAATCAATTACGAGGGTCAAACGATCAATGGGGTCTTTTGCTTGTAGGTGCAGTGACGTCAAGAGTTTGTTACCTTGGCTCAGTTGTTCCCGGGAGCTCGGAGATGGTGCCATATCCTGTACCGACGGTAAAGAAAGTCTGCATTCGGGTCAATCCAACATTTGTGCAAACTAAGTCAGCCACATTGACTTGATCTGCTCAGGACTGACCCTCTAAGAAAATTTAAATATTGAGGGAATTAGGTCAGCGTATAAAGCCTTCTCATGCCGACAGGATCAATTCCATTGTTCGTTTGTTTTGTGTGAAAAGCTGGTCTATTGGCGGCAGTCCAGCAGAACACAAGACACAAATGCTTTCCAAAGGATATGGTGATCGACTCTACCTCCGTCACCCCTATGCAATGCAGGAAGAGGAAGCAGAGTGAATGCAGCTCTGACGGCATAATAACAAAGGTTGGGGGTAGGTAGGTGGGCCTTCTAGGTATTACCATAAACCCAGAGCAGCTAATGTAGGTAAGCGTTTGACAAAAGTAGAGTTGCTGTTGAGAAAATCATATTTCTTAATGTCTCAAACTGTGATTCCAACAATTCCTCGTCAGCTCTTAGAGCCCATATGATCTAAGGTAAAATCCCAAATAGAATATATCCTGCTGATCTTTTACCTAGCAGATAAACATTTAACAACATTGCAGATAAGCAAAACATTTTTGAGACTTTTTATTACTATACCACTGAAAGCCAAGTAGTCGCCTCGGATTCAGGCTAGCTAAGACCTGGCGGCTGGAGTTTTATATGAGAATTTGGATGGCTGAATTAGATTTTGATTAGGTGCAATAAATCATATTGGAGCTTTACTCAAAATATTTAAAAAGACTATTACATTAAAAACATCCAATTATTTCAACCATTTTGGAAATATCTTTCAAATATGAAACAAGCTGATCAATCAGAGATCGCAGACCCTCGCCTCCAAGTGCCCTATCTCGCAATGTTAAAGAATCCTTAAAATAATTCTAGAATCTGGATCCAGATCCAGATCAACGCCATTCTCGGGGAGGACCGAGCCACGGACAGAACCTTGCTTGTGTAAAAATTTCAAGTCGATTGAGTTACTAGTTTTTGAGTTATGCGCGGGGACAGACAAACAAACAGACAGACAGACAAACGCACCCAATTGCAATACCTTCGTCTCCCCTTCGGCGAGGGTATTGATAGCTGCCCAATTAACAGTCAAGCAAGATCAGAATCAGAATCAGAATCAGAAGGTGTTTATTGCCATTGTCAGTGAGGGTTCACAGAATAGGAATGTTTCTCGTGAAGTTGTGCTACATGTAACAGTAATGGCAAAATACAAAATACATACAAGTACAGACACATCACAAAACAGCAGCATCAGGACTGGACCAAAATAGGTTGGATAAATTTTGGACTGGACTTTCACAGACTGGTTTAATCCTGGAGACATGGAACGTGGGGTGTGTCCTCATGGACTGAGGCATAGCCAGCTGAGGCAAAAGCAGATGGCTGTTGGGTTGAACTGAGGTGCCAGTTTCCTTGATTCAACTCTAAGGGGAAGGTCTTTCATGAACACCCAGACATGTGTGCAGGGAGGGGGGGTGGCGGCCGGTGATGGTTGGTAGGAGATTGAAGCTGGTCTCCTCCCAGGTGCATCTGCACCCTTGGATGAAAGTCTGGACCAAGGGGACACTGGCGTCACCTGGACAATATGTACTCTAGATTCCAGTTGTCTGTCCAGATGAGGAATGGTTGTTCCACCCCCTCCAACCAGTGCCTCAATTCCTCGAGGGCCATCTTCACTGCCAACAATTCCCAATTCCCAACATCATAATTGCTTTCGGCTGGTGACAGTTTGCAGGAGAAGAAGGGTAAGTAAGGCAGAAAGGCATAATGAAGTACCTGTAGTGACCGTTGGGAGTGTTACAAGCCATCTTCCAAATACAATCTGGCCATCCTTTTCTCCAGCAGTGGGAGAAAAGGATGATCGAATGATCCCTGCTGCTATGAGTCTTGGATGTATTATTCCATGGCTGTGTTTTCAGGGGCGGACAAGGAATAGCTCCCTCCCCACGAGGCTGTGGATAACCTAATATAAGTGGATGCCGTGGAGCATGGATGAGGTGTCTCAGAGTGGTTACCATTCACCCATTCACACACTCACTCACTCTCCAGTGGGCGCCTGCTGCCATGCAAGGCGCTGCCAGACCCACTGGGAGACATTTGGGGTTCAGTGTCTTGCCCAAGGACACTTCGACATGTGGACAGTCAGAGCTGGGATTCGAACCTCCGACCCACTGACGCTACCAACTGAGCCACAGCCACCCCTATACATCTCTGTCCCCCATGCATTTAGCAATGCACAACATGCTAAAAACAGACCAAACTGTCTTATAAACACTTTCACTGTCCAAGGACAGGAAATTCCCTGCGCAGTCAAAGACATGTTGTCCTGCAGTCTACTCTCGGCGTTGTACGGAACAAGAAAACACAGAAACATTCAGCATCTTCCCTTCATACAGACTGGCCTTTCTGATGGGAAAATCTGAAGGTCAATCATACCATGCCTACAACACACCCTCCTTTGATAAAGCACTAATTCAGTGGGGCCAGGGCGTTCACTTCAAGGGTGCTTTAAATTGAACAAGAATATGATTGTCTGGGCAGAACATTTTTATGTGCCGGCCTCGGCCGACAGCTCGTCTCACTGCCATGTGAGTAGCCGTTCGTATCCATGAGCACCATCTGCTTTCATGAATTATGTACAAGAGGAAGGCAGACATTGCAGCAAACGGCAAATCCTGGTGCTAGTGTGATGTCATCAGCCACCAAGAGGGGGTCTCGTGCTGTAACATGGACAGCAGGTGGCGATGGTGTTAGTGTGTAGGTGTGAATGTGTGTAGGGGGGAGGGGTAAAGTGATGACATCATGACTTAACACTGAAGGATGATTTTTGTAAGGCACATTGTTTTAGAGAAAACGTTTTGAAATAAAATCAAGTATAATCACAGGATTTAAAACTATTTCAACGTAGGCACATGAGTGCCAAATATGATGTGTAAAATACAGAAATGTGGTGAGTGAAGATTTCACATACATGAAGCCAGATGAGGCGACTCTGTTCCAATCATTTACTAAAATGTGACAGATATTGAGTTTCCGGAGGGGTACAGAAATACACCTTGATCTTTGATGATCAGATTTGAGTTGAATGTCTGTTATAAGTCTTTTATAGGTCTGTTATATGTCTGTTAGAGGTCTGTTAGAGGTCTGTTACATATCTGTTATAGGACTGTTATAGATCTGTTATCGGTCTGTTATATCTTGTTATGGGTCTGTTATATATCTGTTATAGGTCTGTTATAGGTCTGTTATAGGTCTGTTATATGTCTGTTATATGTCTGATATAGGTCTGTTATATGTCTGTTATATGTCTTTTATGTCTGATATAGGTCTGTTATATGTCTGTTATAGGTATGTTATATGTCTGTTGTGGGCCTGTTATATGTCTGTTATATGTCTGTTACATGTCTGTTATATCTATTATAGGTACCGGTATGTTATATGTCTGTTATATGTCTGTTATAGGTATGTTATAGGTATGTTATATGTCTGTTATATATGTTATAGGTCTGTTATATGTCTGTTATATCTATTATAGGTATATTATAGGTCTGTTATATATCTGTTATAGGTCTGTTATAGGTCTGTTATATGTCTGTTATAGGTCTGTTATATCTGTTATAGGTCTGTTATATATCTGTTATAGGTCTGTTATAGGTCTGTTATATGTCTGTTATATGTCTGATATAGGTCTGTTATATGTCTGTTATATGTCTGTTATGTCTGATATAGGTCTGTTATATGTCTGTTATAGGTCTGTTATAGGTATGTTATATGTCTGTTATAGTCCTGTTATATGTCTGTTATATGTCTGTTACATGTCTGTTATATCTATTATAGGTACCGGTATGTTATATGTCTGTTATATGTCTGTTATAGGTATGTTATATGTCTGTTATATGTCTGTTATATCTGTTATTGGTCTGTTATATCTATTATAGGTACGTTATAGGTCTGTTATAGGTCTGTTATATGTCTGTTATAGGTCTGTTATATGTCTGTTATATCTATTATAGGTATGTTATATGTCTGTTGTAGGTCTGTTATATATCTGTTGTAGGTCTGTTATATATCTGTTATAGGTCTGTTATATGTCTGTTATATCTATTAAAGGTCCGTTATAGGTCTGTTATATATCTGTTATATAACTGTTATAGGTCTGTTATATCTATTATAGGTATGTTATATGTCTGTTATATGTCTGTTATATGTCTGATATAGGTCTGTTATATATCTGTTATAGGTCTGTCATAGGTCTGTTATATGTCAGTTATAGGTATGTTATATGTCTGTTATATGTCTTTTATAGGTCTGTTATATGTCTGTTATATCTATTATAGGTCTGTTATATGTTTGTTATATGTCTGATATAGGTCTGTTATATGTCTGTTATATGTCTGTTATAGGTCAGTTATAGGTATGTTATATGTCTGTTATATATCTGTTATAGGTCTGTTATATGTCTGTTACATGTCTGTTATATATATTATAGGTACCGGTATGTTATATGTCTGTTATTGGTCTGTTATATGTCTGTTATATGTCTGTTACATGTCTGTTATATCTATTGTAGGTACCGGTCTGTTATATGTCTGTTATATGTCTGTTATAGGTCTGTTATATGTCTGTTATATCTATTATAGGTACCGGTCTGTTATAGGTCTGTTATAGGTCTGTTATATGTCTGTTATATGTCTGTTATATGTCTGTTATAGGTCTGTTATATGTCTGTTACATGTCTGTTATATCTATTGTAGGTACCGGTCTGTTATATGTCTGTTATATGTCTGTTATAGGTCTGTTACATGTCTGTTATATCTATTATAGGTACCGGTCTGTTATAGGTCTGTTATAGGTCTGTTATATGTCTGTTATATGTCTGTTATATCTGTTATAGGTCTGTTATATGTCTGTTATATCTATTATAGGTATGTTATATATCTGTTATAGGTCTGTTATATGTCTGTTATATCTATTATAGGTATGTTATATGTCTGTTATAGGTCTGTTATGTCTGTTATATGTCTGTTATATGTCTGTTATAGGTCTGTTATGTCTGTTATAGGTATGTTATATATCTGTTATAGGTCTGTTATATGTCTGTTATAGGTCTGTTATAGGTCTGTTATATGTATGATATAGGTCTGTTATATGTCTGTTATATGTCTGATATATGTCTGTTATTGGTCTGTTATAGGTATGTTATATCTGTTATAGGTCTGTTATATCTATTATATGTCTGTTATAGATCTGTTATATATCTGTTATAGGTCTGTTATATGTCTGTTATATCTATTAAAGGTATGTTATAGGTCTGTTATAGGTCTGTTACATCTGTTATAGGTCTGTTATATATCTGTTATAGGTCTGTTATAGGTCTGTTATAGGTCTGTTATATCTGTTATAGGTCTGTTATATATCTGTTATAAATATGTTATAGGTTTGTTATAGGTTTGTTATATGTCTGTTATATGTCTGATATAGGTCTCTTATATGTCTGTTATGACTGATATAGGTCTGTTATAGGTCTGTTATATGTCTGTTATAGGTCTGTTATAGTTATGTTATATGTCTGTTATATGTCTGTTATAGGTATGTTATATGTCTGTTATAGGCCTGTTATATGTCTGTCATATGTCTGTTACATGTCTGTTATATCTATTATAGGTACCGGTATGTTATATGTCCGTTATATGTCTGTTATATGACTGTTATATGTCTGTTATATCTGTTATAGGTCTGTTATAAGTCTGTTATATGTCTGTTATATCTATTATAGGTATGTTATAGGTCTGTTATATGTCTGTTAAATCTATTATAGGTCTGTTATATGTCTGTTATATATCTGTTATATATCTGTTATAGGTCTGTTTTTGGTCTGTTATATCTGTTGTAGGTCTGTTATATGACTGTTATATTTGTTATATGTCTCTTATAGGTCTGTCATATGTCTGTTATACATCTGTTATAACTATTGTAGGTCTGTTATAAGTCTGTTATATCTGTTAAAGGTCTGTTATATGACTGTTATATTTGTTAAATGCTTGTTATATCTGTTATAGGTCTGTTATAGGTCTGTTATAGGTCTGTTATATTTGTTATATGTCTGTTAAATCTGTTCTAGGTTTGTTATAGGTCTGTTATATGTCTGTTATATCTGTTATAGGTCTGTTATATGTCTGTTAAATCTATTATAGGTATGTTATATGTCTGTTATATGCCTGTTAAATGCTTGTTATATTTGTTATATGTCTGTTAAATCTGTTCTAGGTTTGTTATATGTCTGTTATATGCCTGTTAAATGCTTGTTATATTTGTTATATGTCTGTTAAATCTGTTCTAGGTTTGTTATAGGTCTGTTATATGTCTGTTATATCTGTTATAGGTCTGTTATATGTCTGTTAAATCTATTATAGGTATGTTATAGGTCTGTTATATGTCTGTTAAATCTATTATAGGTATGTTATATGTCTGTTAAAGGTCTGTTATATCTGTTATATCTGTTAAAGGTCTGTTATATGTCTGTTATATGCCTGTTAAATGCTTGTTATATATGTTATAGGTCTGTTATATTTGTTATATGTCTGTTAAATCTGTTCAAGGTTTTTATAGGTCTGTTATAGGTCTGTTATATTTGTTATATGTCTGTTAAATCTGTTCTAGGTTTGTTCTAGGTCTGTTATATTTGTTATATGTCTGTTAAATCTGTTCTAGGTTTGTTATAGGTCTGTTATATTTGTTATATGTCTGTTAAATCTGTTCTAGGTTTGTTATAGGTCTGTTATATGTCTGTTATATCTGTTATAGGTCCGTTATATGTCTGTTAAATCTATTATAGGTATGTTATATGTCTGTTATAGGTCTGTTATAGGTCTGTTATATCTGTTATATGTCTGTTATATCTGTTATATGTCTGTTATATTTGTTATAGGTCTGTTATATGCTTGTTATATCTGTGATAGGTATGTTATATGTCTGTTATAGGTTTGTTATATGTTATATCTGTTCTATGTTGAACAATAAAGCTTCTTCTCTCTCCATCTAAATAGCAGTGATAAAATTACTGTTCTCATTGTCAGAAATAAGATCAACATTTAATAACAAGCTGAGCTCTATGATAACTGGACAAACAACAACATGAGTACCTAGGACATAGAAACCAAAAAGTACTCAAATACAACTATGTTATCATAAAAAACACAGGCAGCCACGTCAAAAAAAGGATCTAATAAATGCTGATCACAGACATCAGTGACGACAGTAATAATAACAGAACCACAAAGAATAAATCCTCCATCTCAAAATGAATCCTTTATGGAATGAGGCCCAAACACCGTTAACAGCACCTTGTGAGCCCCCAGCTTATCAGCTCAGGACACATCACACAGGAAAAGATTGGTTTCCATAGAAAACCTCAGCAGAAGTCATCCTTCACCTCCACCCAACCTTCACTGCAATGAGGGAGGAGGATGTGTGACGAGCTCCAGCGTGGCACGTTAGCCTACTTAGCATGTAGCCAGGCAAACAACCCGGATGCAGAACAGGAGACGAGCAGAAGAGAATGGGGAGGAGGCAAGTTAGTCAATGAGATGAAGAGGTGCTAAACTGTGGTGCAGGATGGGGATCGGAGTTCGATCAATCACAGGGAATCGTGCTCAGCAGAAACCATTCTGATAGAAACGTATCAATGCAAGCACGGCAAAGCACACTGGTCCAGCCCAGTAGACCCGCCTCCCCCGTCATGTGCTGATGTCATCGTGTCTCCTCAGCGGTCCTGATGAGAGGACAGAGATTCCCTCCCCCCTCCCCCTCCTCCATTTATTCTGTCTCCTTTTACATTTTCAACAAATTGGAGGATGTTCAGAAAAAATAAATGCCATCTTTTTAACAACACGCTTCATTTAACAGAGGGATCTCCAGGGGAAGAGGACGCTCCAGGAGAGCACAGAGGAAACGTTTCTTCAAACAGAAGGAGGAAATGAAGCCCGGCGGGACAACCTACCGACATGAGTGACGACACACCGGACCCTCCGGAGCAGCTCCTGGACCGACATCTCGTCCTCTCTCAGCCAGCACAGCATCTCAGGGTGTGTTCAGCCACTCTCCTCCCCCTCTCCCCCTCTCTCTCTCCGCTCCCCTGCCACGCCTCCTTGCCACCCTTCCTTCCACCACAATCCTTTTTTGTTCTTTTGTTCTGTAATCCAGTTTGTTCCCTTTCGATGCTTTCTCTTCTTTATCATCAGCTATTTATGTTTTAGTCCATTATTCTTTGATTTGTTTTCTTGAGACAACGCTCTCCTCTTTATCATAACAGCTCCTTTGAATCTGACCAATCAGAAAGCATGAGGGTGAAAACAATGATGCGAATCCCAGCCAGTGAGCAAAATAGCAAAGTAATCATGTCTGGGAGGCGAGGCACAGGTCAAACAAGTCAAGGGTTAAAATGGTGAGAAGCTCAGCCAGCCAATCAGAAAAGTGTATAGAAAATAAAATATCAGCCTGTCCTTAAAATCAGAACATCAGAGAAGAAACTCCAGAAGAAGTGAAGCTAAATCAGCCCCTCAGATGTTATTTAGTCATTTTCAACATGCTGGAAAACAAACCATGAAATAAGAAGTCTTCAAATAAAAAATCAATAATCCACGCAGCAACGCTTTGGAAAATGGATCCCCCAAAAAGTCAAGGAATGTGTAAAATAACAGATGAAAAGAAAGGATCAATGTTCTCTGAAGAGACCGCTGCTGCTGCTTTGATGATGCTTTGATGACGCTCCATCTGCCTCCGGGGCAGAAACAAAGCGAGGGGGGGGGGGACAGGTCCACAACAGAAGTCCTGGTGCCTCAATGTGGGCTGGACTGGAGCGGATGGAAATACATCAGCCCAAAGTTCCATTTCATCATTCGTAGATTTCTGAATTGCTATTGTTACTCCAGCTATTCTATATCCTCGCTCAGAGGAGGGAGGGTTCACACAATAACGCAACAGCCTCGTCATGGGGTTTATTCGGTGTTCACGGGGCAGCTGATCCAGCTCCACGTTTTCATCGGGAGCCTGAGCAGGCTTCCATAAACCTCCTGGGATCACCATGGCAACGACCTTTAGCGCAGCCCCCCCTGCTGGCCGCTAATGATCGGCTCTCCTCGGGGCTGTTCGACCACAAGAGAAGAAGAAGAGCCTTTAAAGACAAATAAAGACCAAGAGCAACGCTGCGTTATAAAGCAGGGCGCTGCACTGCGAGGGGAGGCGGGGCCATTCCGGCGTCGCAGCATCTGATTGGATGTCACGAAATGTCGTAGCCGGAAGTTGTTTCTCCGCCAGAGCGGGAAGCTCCACACGCAAAGAGCCGGACTCGTTTCTCAGGTACGAGCATTCCTCTTTCACGCGTAAAGTCCGTTCATGTGTTTCCGTGCGCAACTGAAAGCTAGCATAGCGCGCTAACAGTCAGCAGGCTAGCAGCGGCTAACTTAGCCTCGGTTCATTGTGCTTACACATGACGATTAGTCCGGTTCAGGCATTCAGGCACCGTGGCCGAACGGACACGGTGTAAGAACTACAACTACCAAGCACCCTCGCGGCTCGGCTTTTATCATTATGCTGTCCCCGGAAGCTAATCTGGAGCACGTGCTTCCAAAATAAACGCGTCTTGAAGGTGGATTTCTGTCACTTTCACCAGAACCAGGACCAGGACCAGAACCCGGCCCAGGAGCAGCCATGCAGGCGTTCTTAAAAGGAGCAGCGGTCCAGGCGAGCAGAGCCCAGAAGGCAGCAGCAGGTTCCGGTCCAGAGAAGAAGCCCCCAGCTGCTCCCTGGGTGGAGAAATAGTGAGCATCAAAACGGAATAATTCATTTCATTACAGTCATAGGGACAACTGAAGGACGAGCGCCACCTGCTGGCTTGGAGAATACAGAGCACCCTGTCACCATTCAAATAGATTCAAGATGCAACAGAGAAAAACACATTTAGTCAGAAGTTTAGCTCAATTGCCTGATTCAAAGCAAATAAGTCCACACAGGTCACTATTTTAATATTTGCTAAAGTCGTCGTGTCTAATGCAGTACTCGCGGTACTCGCAGTATTTGCAGTATTCTATTTTTTTGGCACTGTTTATTATAGAGGTCGTACTCTGATGATTTAGGATTACAGCTCAGTCTGTCGGGCCATGGGTTGGGAAAACCGGTTCATGTCCCGGTCCAGACAAAAGGGGCTGCTCTACCGGGGTGCCCTTGAGCAAGGCACCAACCCAACTGCCCCAGGTGCACTGACCACGGCGTGTAGCATGCCTGTATAGCGTGCCTCTGTAGCGTGCCTGTGTAGCGTGCCCGTGTAGCGTGCCCGTGTAGCGTGCCCGTGTAGCGTGCCCGTGTAGCGTGCCCGTGTAGCGTGCCCGTGTAGCGTGCCCGTGTAGCGTGCCCGTGTAGCGTGCCCGTGTCGCGTGCCCGTGTAGCGTGCCCGTGTAGCGTGCCCGTGTCGCGTGCCCGTGTCGCGTGCCCGTGTAGCGTGCCCGTGTAGCGTGCCCGTGTAGCGTGCCCGTGTAGCGTGCCCGTGTAGCGTGCCCGTGTAGCGTGTCCGTGTCGCGTGCCCGTGTAGCGTGCCCGTGTCGCGTGCCCGTGTCGCGTGCCCGTGTCGCGTGCCCGTGTCGCGTGCCCGTGTAGCGTGTCCGTGTAGCGTGCCCGTGTAGCGTGCCCGTGTAGCGTGCCCGTGTAGCGTGTCCGTGTAGCGTGCCCGTGTCGCGTGCCCGTGTCGCGTGCCCGTGTCGCGTGCCCGTGTCGCGTGCCCGTGTCGCGTGTCCGTGTAGCGTGCCCGTGTAGCGTGTCCGTGTAGCGTGTCTGTGTAGCGTGCCCGTGTAGCGTGCCCGTGTAGCGTGTCCGTGTAGCGTGCCCGTGTAGCGTGTCTGTGTAGCGTGCCCGTGTAGCGTGTCTGTGTAGCGTGCCCGTGTAGCGTGCCCGTGTAGCGTGCCCGTGTAGCGTGCCCGTGTCGCGTGCCCGTGTAGCGTGCCCGTGTAGCGTGCCCGTGTAGCGTGCCCGTGTAGCGTGCCCGTGTAGCGTGCTACAGCCCTCAGATCAGACGTGTGGCACTCTGTGTTTGTGCAGCGTGTCCGTGTAGCGTGCCCGTGTAGCGTGCCCGTGTAGCGTGCCCGTGTAGCGTGTCCGTGTAGCGTGTCCGTGTAGCGTGTCTGTGTAGCGTGCCCGTGTAGCGTGCCCGTGTAGCGTGTCTGTGTAGCGTGCCCGTGTCGCGTGCCCGTGTAGCGTGTCTGTGTAGCGTGCCTGTGTAGCGTGCCCGTGTAGCGTGCCTGTGTAGCGTGCCCGTGTAGCGTGCCCGTGTAGCGTGCCCGTGTAGCGTGCCTGTGTAGCGTGCCCGTGTAGCGTGCCCGTGTAGCGTGCCTGTGTAGCGTGCCCGTGTAGCGTGCCCGTGTAGCGTGCCTGTGTAGCATGCCCGTGTAGCATGCCCGTGTAGCGTGCCTGTATAGCGTGCCCGTGTAGCGTGTCCGTGTAGCGTGCCCGTGTAGCGTGCCTGTATAGCGTGTAGCGTGTCCGTGTAGCGTGCCTGTGTAGCGTGCCCGTGTAGCATGCCCGTGTCCGTGTAGCGTGCCCGTGTAGCGTGCCCGTGTTGCGTGCCCGTGTAGCGTGCCTGTATAGCGTGCCCGTGTAGCGTGCCCGTGTCGCGTGCCCGTGTAGCGTGCCCGTGTAGCGTGCCCGTGTAGCGTGCCCGTGTAGCGTGCCCGTGTAGCGGGCCCCTGTAGCGTGCCCCTGTAGCGTGCCCCTGTAGCGTGCCTCTGTAGCGTGCCCGTGTAGCGTGTCCGTGTAGCGTGCCCGTGTCGCGTGCTACAGCCCTCAGATCAGACGTGTGGCGCTCTGTGTTTGTGCAGCAGGCCAAAGTGCATCGATGAGGTAGCCTTCCAGGAGGAGGTGGTAGCAGTGCTGAAGAAGTCTCTGGAAGGAGCAGATGTAAGTAGCTGTTCCGTTCTCCCGGTGTTCAGGTGCTCATAGAACAGAACCGTCTGCTCCATTAAAGGAGTTTTCCTCCTATGAAAGTGGTGAAGGACAAAATAAAACAGAAAAGTAGCTGCAGTATAGATTGATCGATTACAGATGATGGATAGATAGCCTTCATTCCCTTTTGCCCAGAATATCTGCAATATTGAGAATTCACAATACAGTAGTCCCTCATTTTCCGCGGGGGTTACGTTCCAAAAACAACCCGCATTAAGTGAAATCCGCAATGTAGTAATTTTTATTTTTTTACAATTATTATACATGTACATAAATGTTTTAAGGCTGTAAAACCCCTCACCACACACTTTATACACGTTTAACAGTCAGGCATTAATCTAAATAGATTGTTTCAGTATTATAGAATGAAACCAAAGATCAAAACCTTTTCAGAACTAAACATTTGTTGGAGAAATATAAATATATAGTACGTACAGTAAACGTTTTCCTGTTAATAATGTTAAGGCGTGCAGGTCGAGGAAAGAGCCGCTTGGAGTGCAGAAGAACAAATATTCTACTCGTGCTGTCTTTAGCCTCTCATGCTGCTTTATTGGATAGCTTAGCACAGCGGAACGGCAGCGGCTACATGTATCAACAGGAAGAAACAAAACCCAAAAGGGACGTGACGTTTATGCTCCTACAAAATAAAAGCCTCTTTTTACACAGAGAATAAGAGCGCTATAAAACAAACGCTTAACAAATAAACATGATAGCTTTTAGAAATAACGAATTTAATTTTAATGATCAACCTACGAGGTTGAACACATGAGTTATTACCGGTAATAGCAACTCACGCGTATTTCACCGTCCTTGCGCCGTTTCAAGGCGCGTTCAAGTGCAAAAAATAAAATCTGAAAAATTGCATTAAAACTCAGCGAAGTCGCGGAAGATGAACCGCATTATATCGAGGGACTACTGTACAGGGGTCCCTCATTTATCGCGGGGGTTACGTTCTAAAAATAACCCCCAATGGGCGGAATCCGTGAAGTAGTCAGCTTTATTTTTTTACAATTATTATATATGTTTTAAGGCTGTAAACCTTTTACCGTACACACTAAAGCCAAAAGGGCTTCCACCCCATCTCATAATCGCTTGGAAACATTTCTGGTCCCTTTCTTGAATGCTATTGGACACGTGAGCTGTCAGTCAAAACCCTCAACCCGACTTCCGTCACGAAGTTTGTGTGAGAGGACAGATGTTTGGTAAGCTAGCGAACAGCGTTAAAACATGAAACTAGCCCCAAATCGCTAAAGACGTAGCAGTTCTATTTATTCAGCCTGTTCTGTTCTGTGTGGATCAATAATAAGTTGTGTTAACGGTTAATCTTTACTGCTGATCGGTCCATTCTCTCTGATTTGACGTGGCTGCATCAGAGCAAAATAAACCGCGTTATAGCGAGGGACCGCAGCGTTGCGTTGGACCAATGAACACTTCAGCAACATTTACGTGTGAAAGGGCAACAGAACCGGGCCTGATGTTTAATCAGCGTCCCGAGTTCTCCCCCCTGAGGTGTTCCTGTCTTCACCCGAGAGGCCTGTAGTGGAGCAGCATGGGGATCAATCAACAGTACATATCAATAATCTGTCCTGATGGTGAGTCGGACCGACTCCTGTTAATGGACTTGAGTTCAAGTCCCTCTTTCATGATAGACACGGAGCCTCAAAGTGTCCCGATTTGGTTGATCTCAGCCACAAGTAGCATCGAGAGGACGCTGTGTGCAGAATATACCGGCGCTCAGACTCCTGCCATGGCGTCCATGGACACGGGGTGGACACGAGCGTCTCATTGGTTTGTCCTTCTCTGTTCATCTGAGAAACTACGCGCGCACACACACACACACACCTCCTCTGCGTGTCCGTTGCAGCTTCCTAACTTGCTGTTCTACGGCCCTCCTGGAACAGGAAAGACCTCGACCATCTTGGCTGCTGCCAGAGAGCTTTACGGGTGAGTGGACTGACGAGCTTCGTCACTGAAATGTGTCCAGCCTTGATGGACCGGTCCGTACCGTACTGTCCTGCAGTCCAGCGCTGTACAGACAGAGGGTGCTGGAGCTCAACGCCTCTGATGAGCGAGGCATCCAGGTCATCAGGGAGAAGGTGAAGACCTTCGCCCAGCTGACCGTGGCGGGGAGCCGTCCAGAGTAAGTCCGTCCTCCTCCAGGGGTTCACGCTGATAACTCGGAGCCACACTCAGCCACTAGGAGGCGGGTCGTACTCCCAAGTCCGGACCGTTTACTGTGTTCCTAGCGGGAAGTCATGTCCGCCTTTCAAGATCATCATCCTGGATGAAGCCGACTCCATGACGGCCCCGGCTCAGGCTGCTCTCAGGAGGACGATGGAGAAGGAGTCCCGCACCACCCGCTTCTGCCTCATCTGCAACTACATCAGCAGGTCAGCCGCCCCCCCACTAATAACCCCCCCCCTGCTGTTTGAGTGAGTACTGCTGACTCCTCTGCCTGTCTGGCTGCTTGACAGGATAATCGAGCCTCTGACTTCCAGATGTTCCAAGTTTCGCTTCAAACCACTCGCCAATCAGATCCAAGAAGAGCGCCTGCTGTTGATCTGTGAGAAGGAGAAGCTCAAGTACACCAAGGAGGTACACGGGGAGAACCAAGTACCAAGGGGGTACACGGGGAGAACCGAGTACCAAGGGGGTACACGGGGAGAACCGAGTACCGAGTACCAAGGGGGTACACGGGGAGAACCGAGTACCAAGGGGGTACGCGGGGAGAACCGAGTACCAAGGAGGTACGCGGGGAGAACCGAGTACCAAGGAGGTACGCGGAGAGAACCGAGTACCAAGGGGGTACGCGGGGAGAACCGAGTACCAAGGGGGTACGCGGGGAGAACCGAGTACCAAGGGGGTACGCGGGGAGAACCGAGTACCAAGGGGGTACACGGGGAGAACCGAGTACCAAGGAGGTACTCATGACGTAACCAGGACAAGAAAACAAGATCTGTCTTTACCCTGGTGGTCTTTACCCTGGTGGTCTTTACCCTGGTGTCTTCACCCTGGTGGTCTTCACCCTGGTGGTCTTTACCATGGTGGTCTTCACCATGGTGGTCTTTACCCTGGTGGTCTTCACCCTGGTGTCCTTCACCCTGGTGGTCTTCACCCTGGTGTCTTCACCCTGGTGTCTTTACCCTGGTGTCTTTACCCTGGTGGTCTTACCCTGGTGGTCTTCACCCTGGTGGTCTTCACCCTGGTGGTCTTCACCCTGGTGGTCTTTACCCTGGTGGTCTTCACCCTGGTGTCTTCACCCTGGTGGTCTTTACCCTGGTGGTCTTTACCCTGGTGGTCTTTACCCTGGTGGTCTTCACCCGGGTGGTCTTCACCCTGGTGGTCTTCACCCTGGTGTCCTTCACCCTGGTGTCCTTCACCCTGGTGTCCTTCACCCTGGTGTCTTCACCCTGGTGTCCTTCACCCGGGTGGTCTTCACCCGGGTGGTCTTCACCCGGGTGGTCTTCACCCTGGTGGTCTTTACCCGGGTGGTCTTTACCCTGGTGGTCTTCACCCTGGTGGTCTTCACCCTGGTGGTCTTCACCCTGGTGGTCTTTACCATGGTGGTCTTCACCCTGGTGGTCTTTACCCTGGTGGTCTTTACCCTGGTGTCTTTACCCTGGTGGTCTTAGCCTGGTGGTCTTCACCCTGGTGGTCTTTACCCTGGTGGTCTTCACCCTGGTGGTCTTCACCCTGGTGTCTTCACCCTGGTGGTCTTTACCCTGGTGGTCTTTACCCTGGTGGTCTTTACCCTGGTGGTCTTCACCCGGGTGGTCTTCACCCGGGTGGTCTTCACCCGGGTGGTCTTCACCCTGGTGTCCTTCACCCTGGTGTCTTCACCCTCGTGTCTTCACCCTGGTGTCCTTCACCCGGGTGGTCTTCACCCGGGTGGTCTTCACCCTGGTGGTCTTTACCCGGGTGGTCTTCACCCTGGTGGTCTTCACCCTGGTGGTCTTTACCATGGTGTCTTCACCCTGGTGGTCTTTACCCTGGTGGTCTTTACCCTGGTGGTCTTTACCCTGGTGGTCTTCACCCTGGTGGTCTTCACCCTGGTGGTCTTCACCATGGTGTCTCCACCCTAGTTTTGCTTCTCCAGAGACTCTAATGGGGTCCCACGTTCCATCCTGGTGCTGGACTCAAATGCCATGTTTCTGTTCTTCCAGAGTATCGCAGCGTTGGTGAAGGTGTCTGAGGGAGACCTACGGAAAGCCATCACCTTCCTCCAGAGTGCTGCCCGCCTCGGCGTGGACAGGGACATCACCGAACGGGACATCATTGAGCTAGCTGGGGTGAGACTGGAGACTGGAGGACTGCATCAGCCGTAGCTTGAGTGTGCCTCACTCCTAAAGCTCGTCTCAATCTGTCCCTTAGCTTGTCCCTCCTAAAATGATTGAGGGCTTGCTGCAAATCTGCTTCAGAGGAACGTTTGAGAAGCTGGAAGTTGCAGTCAGGGTAGGTGTGGTGTGTACAGAGCAAAGGATCGAGCATGTCTTCACTGATTGATCCAGATTGATTGTGTCCTTTGGCAGCAAGCAGTGGATGAAGGCTACGCAGCCACACAGATCCTGAGTCAGCTGCACGAGGCCATCATCGAGGGGGGCCTGGGAGACGAGCAGAAATCAGCCGTCACCGAGAAGATGGCAGTGAGTCCTTCTGACGGGGGCACGGAGGAAGCTCTGGCACCTGTCGGGTCTTTGGTTCTACGTTTACAGCGAAACCGACGAACAAAAGTGTTTCATGTTGGTCTGGACACGTTCCAGGAACCTCCTGAAGCACACGAAGGGAACCTGAAAGTCTCCAGAGCTATTGATACGGTCCAGTCAGGCTTTCAGTACAGCAGGGGGCGGAGCATAGGCTCGGGCAAGTAGGCGGGGCTGTCAGACCCTTGCAGAGGTGGATGAGATCGGGTTCACAGATCACCGAAACAATTAGAACTCGGACCGGAACCGATCACAACGAGTTGAAGCACCTTCTGACTCGGAGCTGCAGCTCGGCTTGAGGATGGAGGACGGCCTCTTCTGTTCGTCTTGCGGTCAGCATGTCCATCCGTTTGTCCGTCAGTCCGAGTGTAGTCGTTATGCTTCTGGGGCGTAGCTGAAAACATATCTGTGTAGTACTCGGCTTTATGCACACACGAGTCTAGCGCCAAAGAGCTGCTTGCTGATTGGACGAATTTAAAATCATCTTTCTTTCAGTTTAGGAAATGGACGATTTGTTTCCCGAGCGCGTCTCAAAATCCACTCAGCATTTCACACCTTGACCCTTGACCTTTAGCCTGAAACATCAGATGCCCTCTGGTGGCATATTTATGAACTGGCGTTTTAATGCACGTTGTCCTTGCTTGTGTTTGCTCTGTCAGGTTGTGAGTAAGTGCCTGGCAGATGGCGCCGATGAGTACCTTCAGATGCTGAGTCTGTGTTCAGTCATCATGCAGCAGGCCTCGCAGAGCAGCTAGAGCCCCCCCCCCCCCCCCCTGGCTGTCTTGTTGCTTCTCTTCCTATGAATGAAAGTAATAAATAGATTTTTGTTTATCTGTTGTAGTGTTTTTATCTTCTTGTCCCGTGAGGGGTCGCCACAGCAACCCAACGTTCTCCACTTCACCCCGTCCTTTGCATCGTCGTCCCCAACACCAGCCACTCTCATGTCTGTGATCAGGTGTGATCAGTACCTCTTGAGTGAAATCCACAGGATGGGACAGTCACTATTTAGTGGTGTTCATGAACACACTGTCCGATACACAAACACACAACTCGCTGCCTCGGAGGGTAAATCAGGATTAGAATAGTTTATCACTCCCAGAGGGGAATGATCCCCTCATCAGCAACACTGCTCCACTCAACATGACACAGCAGTACAATACAATATTGGCAGTATACACATAGTTTACTATTTCTATTAATGCACTATTAAAACTAATAGTTTAACTACCTACTACTAAAAATGGTCTCACAGTAACTTGTTTGATTCCCAATAATCCTCAAGGTGGTCCACTTCACTTGTTAGGACAAGTAACCAAATATTTTAACTGCATATTAATCAGAACAGATGTTTTCTGTGTGACACAGGCTGGAAATGTCAGTGGAAACAAAGTGCAGTTTTAGATCCTGACCAGTGGAGGGCAAAAAGGTTTGACACTTGCCTGATGATGATGCAACAATTTTAAAGAAATAATTACTTCTTCACTAAATACATGACTGTGTCTTTATATAATACAAAACTCTTCCATGAACTTTAGTCCCTCCAGAAGTGATCCTGTTGCAAGAGCGACTCCATGGTAGAGCCGTCGACCCGCGAGGCAGACCAATAGTCCTCCATGGCCTCTGAACTCCTTCCAGACCTGAATGTTTGCCTCCGAAGCCACTCGGGCCGGGTCCGCTTGTCCTGCTGGTACCTGTCAGCTGCCTCCGGAGTCCCACGAGTCAAGAAGACTCCATCAGACTGCTTCTTCAGCTCGACCAGGATGCCATGGGAGACCCTCCCAGGAGCACAACGCCCCCACCGGGATACGGGGGCGGTTCCAGGGGAAGACGCTTTAGTTTCATCGTTTGAGGAATGGATGCATGGATAAAGGATGCTGCGCCGCCACGGGTTTCCATAGCGACGAAGGGGCGGGGTCGTGTGACACCCACCGGAAGCTGCCTCTGCAGTGCCGGTCCGGTAGAAGCCGAGCAGCAGCAGCCCTGGGCTCCCGGGTTTATTTCTGTCCAGGGTTCTCCACCTTTCCGTGCTGAATGCCACAGCCGTGTGGCCGCAGCGGGGAGACGCCCGGTGGCGCGACCGGACGCCGTCGTGCGCGGTTCGGTGAGGACGTGCACCGACTGTTTGGGAAGCATCGCGCCGGCCTGGAGGAGACTGTGGGGGACAAGGCGGAGCGTCCCGGCCCCCTTCCGTGAGCAGCCATGGAGGCTGCTCGGAGTATTTCTCAGTAGTATTACTGCTGCTGCTCGGAGTATTTCTCAGTAGTATTCCTGCTGCTGCCTCGGGCCCCACGGCCACGCTTCCGGGATGCCCGACCGGGGCTCTTCCTGCAGGCTCTCCGTGGCCTGATATTAACGTTCCAGGCCTCGCAGGGGACGCGGGCCCGCTAGCACCGCTAGCACCGCTAGCCTTCCTCCGCGCTGCATCACCAGGGCTCGTCACCTGGTGCAGGTGTTTCCATGACGGCACTGTCGGCAGCGTTGTCTATCAAGTTAAGGACATTTTGAACTCAAAGTATTTTATGGGACCGCTATCGCTGGAGGAACAGCAGGCCGAAGCCAAGATGGTGGCTTGGAGGCGGCTGCTGCGGATCTCCGACCGGTCGTTTCTGGCCTTCATATTCTTCTTCTCCATGTCCACCACGTGTCTCTACTTCATCTACGTGGCCCCTGGGATAGGTCAGTGAACAGAGCTTCGAACCAATGACATTAAAAGGTCAACGTTAATGCTGTTGTGACTGGATTATCTTCTGCAGCGGTCCATGCTAACCTTAGAGCTAACGAGCTAATTAGCCTGAAGCTAAAAGATCACGATGTCCAGCTAGCTGCACTGAAATGAGTGGACTGCTAGCCGAGCTGCTAACGCTGTGCTGTGTGATCAATAAGGCAGGCCTGCAGTCCCATTCACGGCCACGGAGGTTCTAGAATAGATCCTCTGATGGATCCGGATCTAATCATTGGATTCGGCATGTTTCTCTAGTGACTTTCCTGCTTTGATGTTTTACTGCTACGTCTCACGAGATCACATGATCACTGGAGGGGAGCGATGCTCATCCTGCAGGTATTGTTCCTGGTTGTCATGGAGATTACAAGCTGTAAGGGAGCGATGCTCATCCTGCAGGTATTGTTCCTGGTTGTCATGGCGATCACAAGCTGGAGGGGAGGGATGGTGAGAGTGATGCACATCGTGCAGGTATTGTTCCTGGTTGTCATGGCGATCACAAGCTGGAGGGGAGCGATGGTGAGAGAGTGATGCTCATCCTGTAGGTATTGTTCCTGGTTGTCATGGCGATCACAAGCTGGAAGGGAGCGATGCTCATCCTGCAGGTATTGTTCCTGGTTGTCATGGCGATCACAAGCTGGAGGGGAGTGATGCTCATCCTGCAGCTATTGTTCCTGGTTGTCATGGTGATCACAAGCTGGAGGGAGCGATGGTGAGAGAGTGATGCTCATCCTGCAGGTATTGTTCCTGGTTGTCATGGCGATCACAAGCTAGAGGGGAGCGATGCTCATCCTGTAGGTATTGTTCCTGGTTGTCATGGCGATCACAAGCTGGAAGGGAGCGATGGTGAGAGAGTGATGCTCATCCTGCAGGTATTGTTCCTGGTTGTCATGGCGATCACAAGCTGGAGGAGAGCGATGGTGAGAGAGTGATGCTCATCGTGCAGGCATTGTTCCTGGTTGTCATGGCGATCACACACCTCCAGGTCACTGCCCAGAATGCACAGGTGTGGATGGTGTCTGTCCCGCTCCAGTGGACGCTCCAGTGGACAGACGTCCCCTCCAGTGGACAGACCAATGAGAGTAGGTTGGTCTGCGGTTCCTAAAGACGATGAGAAAACGCTTCAAAGCGCTTCTCGTTGTTACGGTGAGATGAGTCTCATGAGATCGGCCAGCGCTGTGACTGAGTGAAACCTGTTTATAGTTCTGGAGACTTGATACAACAACAACAACGAACGGTCCCAGATGTCTACGGACAGCCGCTAGCAGCCGCTGAGGAGTGGGAGAGTTCGTCTTCCTGGCAGTGTAGCTTGACTCAACGTAGTCCCTGTCACACACAAGTCCAGAACAGACCAGAACAGAGTCGATGAGGTACTCATCGACTCTGTTCTGGTCTGAGGTACGGGACCTACTCTGTTCTGGTCTGAGATACGGGACCTACTCTGTTCTGGTCTGAGGTACGGGACCGACTCTGTTCTGAGATACGGGACCTACTCTGTTCTGGTCTGAGGTACGGGACCTACTCTGTTCTGGTCTGAGGTACGGGACCTACTCCGTTCTGGTCTGAGGTACGGGACCTACTCCGTTCTGGTCTGAGATACGGGACCTACTCCGTTCTGGTCTGAGATACGGGACCTACTCCGTTCTGGTCTGAGATACGGGACCTACTCCGTTCTGGTCTGAGATACGGGACCTACTCTGTTCTGGTCTGAGATACGGGACCTACTCTGTTTTGGTCTGAGGTACGGGACCTACTATGTTCTGAGATACGGGACCTACTCTGTTCTGGTCTGAGGTACGGGACCTACTATGTTCTGAGATACGGGACCTACTCTGTTCTGGTCTGAGGTACGGGACCTACTCCGTTCTGGTCTGAGGTACGGGACCTACTCTGTTCTGGTCTGAGGTACGGGACCGACTCTGTTCTGGTCTGAGGTACGGGACCGACTCTGTTCTGTTCTGAGTTGTTCTTCCTCTCTGTCTACCAGCGAACACATACTTCTTCATGGTGCAGGCCCAGGGCATCATGTTGAGGGACAATGTCCGGTCCATTGGCCAGATGATCCGACTGTACACCAACAAGAACAGTACGCTCAACGGGACGGGTAAATCAGACGCCGTGCAGCCACGTGGCCTTCGTGTTACGCTAGGCATTAACCTTTTACTCCATACCGATTTGCTGTGATTGTAATGTTACGAGTGTCTCGTGTGCCGAACGGAGGAGGAATAATCCAGAAGGTCCAAAATGACCGTACGATTGATAGATTAGATAGATTATCAAGTGCAACTACAGTTAAACTACAGAGCGAGTAAGTCTTCACACTTAATCTTGTAAAGGGAACGTGTTTACAGTCGTATCGTTTAGTACCGAGTGGAAGCTGCGTGAAATGTTCTGCTGATCTCTTTGGTGGTTTGTGCTGCAGACTATCCTGAAGGCAGTAACTCCAGTGAGTACCTGGTCCAGCCCACCACATACCTCCCAGAAAACTTCAGCTACGCCCAGAACCTCCCCTGCCCAGAGCGATTGCCTTCTATGAGTAAGTAGACCTCTGTCCGGACACCTCGTGTTCCACAGCAGACCTTCACAGCTGCTCAATGCGGACTTTGTGCCACGCCCGATCCAAATAGGTACTTTATTTCACCTTCATTCAATCCCTGACAAAGGAATGTGTGCAACAGAAACATCCACATGACTAGACTCTTCAAGTCCTCGAGAAGTGGGGACACGGGTGGGGACACGGCTGGCTCTGCCATAGCATTTTAGAGGAACTGTAAAGTTCGGTTCGCGAGGCACAGAAATCAAATACATTTCCATTGTATTTATTATTATAGGCCCTGCCATGAACTGGCGGCTTGTCCGGGGTGTACCCCGCCTCTCGCCCCTTGACTGCAGGGATAGGCTCCAGCACGAGCCGCTAACGGACACAGTGCTTCGGAAGATGATTATTCGAGTCTGTAACCTTCGGATCTTCTTGTTCCCCTGATGCGTTACTCTAATAAAATATAAAAAATCCCGTAGACTAGCGAAAATGTGTAAAAACAAAACAAAAGACTTTGGAGAGCGTCTTTGCAAAGGGGGGAAGAAGAAGCGCCAAGAAAAGAAAGCTTCTTTTAAAAATGATTGGTGCAAGAATCGTTGAACGGTTATTGCAGGTGCATCGTATAAGCTTTAGGGGTTATACAGCGTTCCTCTTTCTATTTAATTAGCCCCTGGGCCGCTGCTTTAATGCATTTATACGCAGGTTCAGGTGCAATAAAGGCACTCCAGGGTCCATGTGAGTGGAATAAGCTCTTCTCTCCACAGAGGGCCTGATGGAGGTGAACATGACAGAGATCCCTCTGGAACACGTAGCGTGGAAGTTCTCCAGGTTTTTTGACGTCGACTTCGGCGGCCATTGGAAACCGAAGGACTGCAGACGCCGCTGGAAGGTGGGCGATTATATAATTCACACGCTTAGAGGGTATATCTGAAACTTCCTGGTAACAGGAAGGATTTCTGCTACGAGTTGAATCTGGCATGGTTTCTTTCTAGGTGGCCATCCTGATTCCATTTAGAAACCGCCATGAACATCTCCCCATCCTGTTCGAGCACCTCATCCCCGTTCTGCACAAGCAGCGGCTGCAGTTTGCGTTCTACGTCATTGAGCAGGTAAACGGGAGGGGCCGCTGCTAGGCCGCTGCTAGGCCGCTGCTAGGCCGCTGCTAGGCCGCTGCTAGGCCGCTGCTAGGCCGCTGCCAGGCCGCTGCTAGGCCGCTGCTAGGCCGCTGCTAGGCCGCTGCTAGGCTGCGGCTAGGCTGCTGCTAGGCCGCTGCTAGGCTGCTGCTAGGCCGCTGCTAGGCCGCTGCTAGGCTGCGGCTAGGCTGCTGCTAGGCCGCTGCTAGGCTGCGGCTAGGCCGCTGCTAGGCCGCTGCTAGGCTGCTGCTAGGCCGCTGCTAGGCTGCGGCTAGGCCGCTGCTAGGCCGCTGCTAGGCCGCTGCTAGGCCGCTGCTAGGCCGCTGCTAGGCCGCTGCTAGGCTGCTGCTAGGCTGCTGCTAGGCTGCTAGGCCGCTGCTAGGCTGCTGCTAGGCTGCTGCTAGGCTGCTAGGCCGCTGCTAGGCTGCTGCTAGGCTGCTGCTAGGCTGCTAGGCCGCTGCTAGGCTGCTGCCAGGCCGCTGCCAGGCTGCTGCCAGGCCGCTGCTAGGCCGCTGCTAGGCCGCTGCTAGGCTGCTAGGCCACTGCTAGGCTGCTAGGCCGCTGCCAGGCTGCTGCTAGGCTGCTGCTAGGCCGCTGCTAGGCTGCTGCTAGGCTGCTAGGCCGCTGCTAGGCCGCTGCTAGGCTGCTGCTAGGCCGCTGCTAGGCTGCTGCTAGGCTGCTAGGCCGCTGCTAGGCCGCTGCTAGGCTGCTGCTAGGCTGCTAGGCCGCTGCTAGGCTGCTGATGCCTAGCCGCTGCTGAGGTTAGCTTAGCTTGTATCTCTGACAACGTGGAGTCGTTTCTGATAGCACAATAAAAGTACATTTAACACGGTTCTGCATCATTTACATTCTGTACATACAGGGGGGGGATTCTCTATTTCATGATCCAAGCCTAACATGTTTGGTTTAGAACCAAAGAATCAAGTTTCTAAACTTTTCACTAAAGTCAAATTCAGACAGTTCAGGGATCAGGATAAGAAACACGGCTTTGATCTGGTGCTGACGGGGGCATTTCGTCTTTAGCTAGTATCTGTATGTCTACCAACGTGGACGTACCAGCTGCACCGGATTCTACTCGGTCATTTTAAATAGTCGTAACTTTTAATATTTCAGTTTGTGTTTTTTGAGTTTTGCACTTTGAAGGAAAAAGCTCCACGTGGGTGCGGTACGTCGTGTCTTCCTTTCATGCGTGTGTGTGTCTGTCTCAGAGTGGCACCCAGCCCTTCAACAGAGCCATGTTGTTTAATGTGGGCTTCCTGGAGGCCATGAAGGACTTGGACTGGGACTGTCTCATCTTCCATGACGTCGACCACATCCCAGAGAACGACCGCAACTACTACGGCTGTGGTCAGATGCCACGCCACTTTGCTGCCAAGCTGGACAAGTACATGTACATGTGAGTGTTCCTGGCCTGCAGCGGTAGGGGCGGTGCTTAGGAAGCCATTAAACAGCTGTCGTTTGGGACGTGTGTTTGCCCTGTGCTTGTCTGCAGTCTTCCATACAGCGAGTTCTTCGGAGGTGTGAGTGGACTCACCGTGGAGCAGTTTCGCCAGATTAATGGCTTTCCCAATGCATTCTGGGGCTGGGGGGGAGAGGACGATGACTTGTGGAACAGGTTAGTGATGAGAGCGTCTCGTTACCGGCTTGGGGCGCCATGGAGGAACATGGAGATGCACTTCGTCCACGTAGAAGGACCCTCAGCGGCCCTCCGCCGACGCACCTGAAACGCACCTGATTATGAGCCGCAGCCACTAAATCTAAGAAGAAATCGATTTGGTACATTTATAGGCCGCGCCTTCCTGCAAGCCGTAACACGAGATGTTCACGCAGGTTGTTCCAACTTAATTAAATCAATGCTTTTTCCCCAACAGTGCCCGTAAAACGTCATTGATCGCTATCTTCATCCACTAAATCCAGTGTCTGCACTGCAGCCTCAGGATGAGCTTCTGTCTCTCGTGTCCCTCTTAATGTCCCTCTTGATGTCCCTCTTGATGTCCCCTCCAGTTCTCCTTGCTGTCGTCTCCAACGTCTCTCCATCCATTCATTGATTCATTGATTCCAAGCTGACGATCAGCAGCTGCTTCCTGATCGATCGTCTTTAAAGCTGCATTTCTTTGTGTGTTTCCCATGATGAGGCTGGAGGCAGACCTGTTTACTACAAATAGTACTACTACTACTGCAGACCTGTTTACTACTAATAGTACTACTACTACTGCAGACCTGTTTACTACTAATAGTACTACTACTACTGCAGACCTGTTTACTACTAATAGTACTACTACTACTGCAGACCTGTTTACTACTAATAGTACTACTACTACTGCAGACCTGTTTACTACTAATAGTACTACTACTACTGCAGACCTGTTTACTACAAATAGTACTACTACTACTGCAGACCTGTTTACTACAAATAGTACTACTACTACTGCAGACCTGTTTACTACTAATAGTACTACTACTACTGCAGACCTGTTTACTACAAATAGTACTACTACTACTGCAGACCTGTTTACTACTAATAGTACTACTAATACTGAAGACCTGTTTACTACTAATGGTACTACTACTACTGCAGACCTGTTTACTACTAATAGTACTACTACTACTGCAGACCTGTTTACTACTAATAGTACTACTACTACTGCAGACCTGTTTACTACTAATAGTACTACTAATACTGCAGACCTGTTTACTACTAATAGTACTACTACTACTGCAGACCTGTTTACTACTAATAGTAATACTACTACTGCAGACCTGTTTACTACTAATAGTACTACTACTACTACTACAGACCTGTTTACTACTACTACTACTACTGATACTACTACTACAGACCTGTTTACTACTACTACTACTGCAGACCTGTTTACTACTACTACTACTGCAGACCTGTTTACTACTAATAGTACTACTACTACTGCAGACCTGTTTACTACTAATAGTACTACTACTACTGCAGACCTGTTTACTAGGAATCAATGAAAGGTATATTCTTTTGGCCCCTTAGAGTACTCTGATAGAGCGTATTCCATATTATCACCGCTTCACAGCGATTGAATAAATTCAGACAAATATTCCTGATTATTCTTCTGGTCTTTTTCCTGGACTCTGAACTTACCAGCAGTTTCAGAGTCCAGGAAAATATCCTCGAACACATCTGTCCAGATCCTTCTCCCTCTTTACTGTCTAACCTGCATACAGGTCATCATATGACCTCTGTTTGACCTTTGACCTCTACCTTTGCCTTGTGTCTCATCTCCCTGTTCTCCTGTCTACTCTCTTCTGTCCTCTCAATGTCCCACTTCTTCTTAGCTAACCTGTCTTCCTGTAGACACTTCTGCACTTCCTGGTTCCACCACCAGGTCTCCTGATCTCCTGTCCTTCCAGAAGACACACCCAGTCCTCTCCTGCCTGTCTCCCTGATCACCTGAGCTGGAAGCCTCTCTTGTCCACCCAGAGCCTGTCTCACACACACACTCGTCATTCTTCAGCCTTCCTCCTCTTCTTCCTCCTCTTCTTCGGCCCACAGTAACCCCATTTTCGGCATCCTGACGGCGCTCGTTGTTCACCCAGGCCTTGATGTTCATATTCATCGTTGATTGCACAATTGATTTTTGCAACGCTCTGCATTTATCCGGCCTTGTGACCAGCTCAAGGGAAACGCCGGCGATGCTACGCTGGCGATGCTACGCTGGCGATGCTACGCTAGCTCCTGCTAACCGTACATGCTATCGGGATGCATTTCTGTAGTGAGAGAGTCCTGGTGCTAAATTGGCCGGCCTGCAGCACTGATATGTTTGTAGTATTGTGAAACGTAAAGTACCATAAAGCTGACGTTTGCACCCGCCCTGAGTCCGGACCCTCATTGTGAGATCACCTGATCACATGTTTCATTGGTTTGTTTGTCTCTGATGTTTAAAGAGATACCGCCAAAGTGATCCGTGTCTAGAACCAATGAGCTGAAAATCCTTCAGCTTGCTTGTTCAGATCAGTTGGGCCTCTCTGCTTTGTAGTTTTAGCAGTACTGAGGCGTACTACCGTGAGTAGTAGACGTTCCGTGTGCTCCTCAGAGTAGGCTGTTGGAACACTTCCCAGCTGAGTGTTGGTTTAACGGTGACTCCGCTTTGTCTTTCCTTAGGGTCCATTTTGCTGGTCTCAATGTCACACGGCCAGAGGGAGAGATCGGCAAGTACAGGTCCATTCCCCACCACCACAGAGGGGAGGTGCAGTTCCTCGGGAGGTAGGAGGCTCGTCCCGGGGAGCTTCTCTAAACAATAAACATCTTTGTAGACCATACAGAAACAGAACCCTTTCACATGAAACCAGGAGCTAGCTGGACGTGAGAGATCATTGGGCTCCTTTTGTTGGACATTTGTCCAGCTGCCTCAACGCACGGCAGGCCGTTTGCACTGAAACGGACACGGCAAAAGTTGATTCAATGAATTCAGAGATTCGGCTCTTTGGGAAGAACATGCAGACACAGGAAAGTCTCTGTCGTTATTACATAGTGGATGTACAACGAGTGCTTAGCTACTACATTAAATACAGACAGTAGTAGTAAAGTGATAATCAGTGCCCAACGGATCCCCGGAGCTGTCTCAAAAAACCAAAAACATGCAACTTGGTGAATTGGTCACTCCAATATTGTCCGTAGTGTGTGTGGTGATCGACCCCGCCTCTTTCCCAGAGTCAGCTGAGATGGGCTCCAACACAAGAGACTTACTTCAAAGGAAGCACAGATGAACAACGACGCATGCAAGCTGACCTTTGATGATGCCAAAGTCTGTTCTTGCATGTCGTTTGTGATCCGAGGCCTTTGCACACTCCAGTGTAAGAGTGAGTCCTTGTGTGCTTCTAGGTACAAACTGCTGAGGTATTCCAAAGAGCGACAACATCTGGATGGCCTCAACAACCTCCATTACACCCCCCACGTTTCCCTGAGCAGCCTCTACACGAACATAACGGTGGACCTGCACCCCAACCTCGCTCCTATTGCAGACTATTGAACTGGCCCAGCTCCCCTCCGGCCTGGCCTCCCAGTGCCCAGCGGTGCAGCGGAAGGAGGGCAGGAAGGAGGGCACGGGGTGGAGAGCTACACCATGAAATGCTGCCAAGAAGTTCAAGTGGGCAACACAAAAAAATCCAAAAAGAAGAGGCGGTGGCAAGTCTCTGTGTGTGCGTGTGCGTGTGCGTGTGTGAGAGAGAGAGATGGTGTGTTGCATGTATTCCTGTCTGCTGCACGTTGACTTGAGTCTTGATTTAGGTTGGAGGGAGCAGCAGCCTCTCAGCTCTTACTGCAAAGCCTTAATGTGGCAGAACCACAGCTCCATTGTCCGGGCCCGGCCCGGCCCGGCCCGGCCCGGCTCCACACTGCTTCACCGCTGTTGTATCACCATCACCTTACAAGCCAACAGCCCAGATGTTGTCTCACGCGCTCCTCTCGTTAGTTTTATACATATCATTTTGTCAGGTCATGGTACTCCTAAAGGACGGAGCGTTAGCGTCTGAAATGCTATTTATTTGTCTCTGGTTTGAGATGTTTGGAGAAGCTCTCCTCTGTGCCACTATCAGTGTTTGCTGCACTGCTGCTGAATCCACACGAGCACGTCTGTAACTATGGGAACGCCGTTCTGCTCTCGGCGTGTTCCAGCGCTTTCCTCTGGGTCTGAACGTTATTTTGGCAGCTAACTTCATTCTGAGGATTTGATAAGTGTGAGTGGTTTTCCCAACAGGATGATCTTCCAACAATATAGGATGTTTGGCTTTAAAAGAAGGAAAAAAGAATCCAAATCAGATGATGTGACATTACCTTTGGCATGCCTTATTTATTTATATTTATATATATATATTTTATCAGGGTTTGTTCTTTTTAGACATAAGTTATTGCGTAAGTTGGAGATGTGTGTACCTTTTGGTTTGAGTGCACTGCTTGAAGCGTAGCAAGGAGGTCTTTGCTCCGTGCCGGGGTTGGAACACGTCCATAGAACAGGTCCATGCTGAAGCTGAAGCTGAGGCGGTTCTTGAATGGCACCTGCTGTGAAACATGACGTTTCTTAATGCTTTGAGCTCTAAAGACAAAAACACGTCGGTTATTACCCTCACCGAAGAGGAGGCGAGGGTATTGCAATTGGGTGCGTTTGTCTGTTTGTCTGTTTGTTTGTTTGTTTGTCTGTCCGAGCGCATAACTCAAAAACTAGTAACCCAATCGACTTGAAATTTTTACACAAGCAAGGTCCTTTCCGTGGCTCGGTCCTCCCCGAGAATGGAGTTGATCCGGATCTGGATCCAGATTCTATAGTTATTTTTACATCTGGAATTGTGCCTGTGCTGTAAACTGCCACTTTAAGAGGGAGGGACACGAATGGCATGATGGGAAAAAGAGTCCAGAAGGAGTCTTGTAGTACGTTCCGGAGCAGCAAGCTAGAGCAGGTTTGGCCCCTCTGATCCGGAAGCCCTGTTTACTGTCTCACAAGATCCAATACCGTATTTTCACGACCTTATGACGCACCTGCTGATTCGGCGCAGTCTCATTAACAGCTGATTTTTCGGTATTTTAAACATACAAAGGGCGCGCGGATCAAAAGGCGCCGGCATGATAGGTGCGCAAAATAAAGCAGGAGCAAAACTGAGTTTGGTACTCGCATCTTTAATCGTCATCAATCAAACAAGCATACTAGTGCGCGTTTTCAAAAATCGAGCCGGAGCAAAACAGAGTCATTAATCAAACCCATCAAAGTCCTCATCCTCTGTTTCTGTAGTGAACAGCTGCGCTAGATCTCCGTCAAACATGCCGGGCTCCCTTTCTTCATTGCCAGTCACTTTCCGTGCGGCAGCAGCGCCTCGGAAATGAAGCCGGCTTCTGCGAAGGCTCGAACAACAATGCTAGCAGACAGTTAGCCGAAGCAGCTACAATCCAGTCAAACGTGGCGCTGCGCTGCCTTCCACTCTGAGTGGAACTGGTCTCCTTCTGTCGTCCAGCGCTCCCACGCAGCCCGCAGTTTAACGTTGCACGGTTGGAGTTCTTTGGTTAATTCACCGGGGATGGTGATGATAAGCTAGTTTGCTAGTTAGCTCGTTAGCGCGTTAGCTTGCTTCACTCCGGTTTAGACCGTATTGGTGAGATTGGCCCGCACGGAGTCGCAGATCGCAGGAGCCGAGTTGCTGCAGGTCTTCTTGCTTCCTCCTCTTCCTCCATTGATTCATTAATGCTGGAATCTCTCTCCGCTGCTCTATTCCCGTGTTCTGCTGCGGGACCGACAGCCTCGAGTTGGAACTCCGCTTAGTCAGCACGCCATAATACTATGCTGAAGCACAGCACCGGTACGTATCACTCCGCGAGGCTCCTGACTATAACTCTATGCTGAAGTACACCATCGGTACGCATCACTCCGCGACAAAACATAGGGCGCGCGGCACATTTTGAAGATAATTTAAGACTTTTACGTGCGTCTAATGGTTGTGAAAATACGGTAGTCTTTTGGAGGCGAGGGTCTGCAATCTCTGATTGTCTTTCTAGTTTTTGATGTTAACATTCTCCTCCATATCTCTTGATTTTGAGTTGGACCATTAACTGCGCGTATGAACTTTTTGAGTTGTGAGTTCTGACCCGGGCCTGTCCTGTGTCCTACCCCAGCACGCTTCTGTCCTTGGCTCTGTGCTACCCCAGCACACTTCTGTCCTTGGCTCTGTCCTACCCCAGCACGCTTCTGTCCTTGGCTCTGTCCTACCCCAGCATGCTTCTGTCCTTGGCTCTTGTCCTACCCCAGCACACTTCTGTCCTTGGTTCTGTCCTACCCCAGCACACTTCTGTCCTTGGCTCTGTCCTACCCCAGCACGCTTCTGTCCTTGGCTCTGTCCTACCCCAGCACGCTTCTGTCCTTGGCTCTGTCCTCTGTCCTTCAGCCGCCAAGCTGATGTATCTCGATCAGAAGGAGTTTGGCTTGTTAGACTAACGTGTGGATGATGGGAGCACGGTTACCCATGATGCACCGGAGCGGCTCCGAAACGGTCCGGGAGGCGTGTTTCCGTGAGCATATTCACTTTCGAAATTTTTTTGTCCTAACCTCACCACCGCCGTTGCCGCAGCGACCAATGGAGCGGCCGGTTTATGTTTACAGTTTTACTTCTCAAGCAGATGAGGCTGAAACCCGAGCTACCAAACCGTTCGGCTCGTGTTCAGCCAAGCGTGACATTTAATATTTATTTAGTGTCTGATGTTGAGCTGAGGACTACAACGTCCTGTCTGGGGAATTGAATACTTTCAAATACCCAACATTTCATTGGGAAAGATCATTGTTGGTTTAGGTAATAATTCTCTTGTGCTGTACCGTTCTCAGAATGAAAATGCCCCCTGGTGGTCGATGTTGGACTGCAGCTCTCCTCGTTCTGTTACTGCCCGGCTTAACGGAGCATTTATGCCTTAAGTAGTTCGTCTTGTAGTAACATGACAAATATTGAAATGGAATAAAACTGCACTTCCCAAAATGCATCTCAAAGGTTATTTGTTCGACACCTTGTGTAGAGTGGAGCCTGCAATGAGAGGATGACTCTGATGACATCACTGTGACATCACAGTTATTTGCTGCTCTAGAGCCACGGGGAGGGAGAGAGAGAGAGAGAGACCCGGAAGGCGGATCAAGCGGACGTGAAAATGAACCAATGAAGGAACACTTCCTTATTATTTGCATATGTGTAGGTCGTTTCTACTGCGCATGTGTACACTCACAACTCGGCCAGTGCATTCTGCTCATCGTAACTAAACACCGTTAGATTTCGGAAAGCCGACCGTAACCCCGAGTCGTCGTTAAATGAGGACGTCGGGAAGTGAAGACGATATATAAAACAGTAATACCTCGACATACGAGTAGAATTCGTTCCAGGACCGAGATCGTAAGTCAAATACATTTTTGCTATATAAAATAACTGAAATCAATTTAATCCGTTCCGATCCTCTAAAAACACTTAAATCAACAATAACAATGGACAAAACGCTTTAATTGCTATTTGGATACACACACAATGATATAAATGATATACAGTATTACTTTAATGTAAAATGTAATGTAAAATTTTATTATGAGACCATAGCACTAATGGGGGGGTTTGATACGTGGACGCTTTATGCAGTAATTGTACCTTTACGCGTACTCTTACGTAAATGGAGACGTACTAGTTCTGCCTGTGGAAGGCTTTGTGCTCGTTATAGCATCCTTCCGTTTGAGGATTGTACATGTGGTCGACGTACTCCGAGCAAACCGACGAGGACGGGAGGTGGAATACCTGAAGTGAACCAGGGAAGCCAGCTGGCAGCGCTCGGCCCTTTAGCACCACCATCAGGAAGTTGCTGTATATAGCTGGTGTGGTCAGTGCCTTGCTTAAGGGCACCTCAACAGTGCGCTGGAGGCATTATGTCGCATGACCGTCAGCATATATTATATATATGTATATATTCCATTATTCTCATGGAACTGCTCTAAATCTTGGTCAACAAATAGATTCGCAAGCAGAAGCTGATAATTGTGTAATCCTCAAATGTTCCATTTCTTTAGGAAAGTGTTGGGAGTCCATCGGAACATCTCAAGTTAAAGTCATAAGCACTTGAGTCTAAACAACAACTGATCCCTAAACATCAAACTGAGCTATTCCCCTGGTTCCGCGATCCACTGATGGAGGCCGTCAGACCCGCCAGAGTTCTGATCGCTCGATGTCTAGCCAGTGTTCAACTGTATTTGCCTTTGCCTCTGATGCGTGAGTGGGCCCCAGTATCTGCTGAGTGGGACTCCATGTCGCTCGTTTCATGTTAAGTCATTGCTCATTTCCATTTGCAGTATTTTTTGCGTGCCTTGACTTGTTTTTTGCTGTTTTTCATTTCGAAATAATTGGATTAAAATGTTTTCTTATCCCGAATTGCCAAAGTTTTGAACTTTTTATGTTCCGACTGAAATATGTTCATGATGAGAATCTGAAAGGCGCGATGAAATACCGTGCCGTGGTGATGTCACTTCCTGTTGGTCATGTTCATCTCGAGCTGTCACCTGAAGTTGAAATTTCGCTGTGAGCGAGAACCTCAGTTCTCAAACATAATTCGTTCTTTCTTTTTCAATTCAATTCACCTTTATTTATGTAGCACCAGATCACAGGAAGTCATCTCAAGGCACTTTACAGGATTAGCAGGGAAACACAGAACCCAACTTGACCCACAAGAGCAACGGAGGCAAGGAAAAACTTCCCTTTAACATGCAGAAACCTTGGACAGAACCTGGGCTCATGGTGGATGGCCATCTGTCTGACCGGCTGGGTTGAGGGAGAGAGAGAGAGAGAGAGAATGGCAGGTCGGAGATGAGTCAAAAACAAGGAGGTGGATAGGGAAGCGATAGCGAGACAGAGCAGGAGCAGACAGAAACAAGATGATGCACCGGAGCGGTTTTTCTTTTGCCAAACATCAGAAGTGACAGAAGCACGTTGTTACATTCAATAACGGAACCAGCGTTTATCCGGCCACCAACCCCCGAGCCTCCAGTGTGGTCGGACGTTATGCACTGCCAGGCGAATTAGAGAAATATCAATATTTTCAGAGTTTACAATTTGCGTTGACTCATTCCAGATTTTAACGCATTTATTTGAGAAATAGTACTTTCTACAGTTCAAACTTCAAAGTAGACCTTTGTTGAACATTTTTCCAAGGATGAACACGATTGACAGATACAAGCAGAATAAATCTATTAGGATGAGGTTCTGTTAAATTCTGAAGAACTTTGCAAACATAATCCAAATCCCTAATTATACGACCTCATTATGGTTACCTATACGTGCACAATTTAGCATCTTCAGGCGCAAGCCTAAATTGCCTCGATGCGGTCGAATTAGAAACTCTTTCTATATCTAACTGAAACAAATCAGGTGTAGCATTTCCCGCAAATCAAATCCAGAATTTACAATCATCAGCAAAAAAATGTTTTTTGCATGCTTGATTACAGATTACATTTTGTTAATGTAAATAAAAAATAGAAAGGGACCCATAACACTATAATAATACTGTTCGGAAACCAAAACTATATTTCCCATAAGAAATCATGTATTAGTTGACCGGTACGATTTAACGCAATTCTGTATGATTTACATATCGTTTTGGCTGCGGTGTGATGGCATATGCCAGGAGAGTCAAAAGTTCTTGTATTTTATTGTATTTGTAGGGCAGTAACTGAAACACACAGCTAGGTGGTCCTGTAGCATTGCAAATCATTCTGCTGAGCCAAGCAATTTGAGTTGTTTGTCCGTCGTAGGACACCGTAGGTTACTGCTGTTCCCCGGAGAGCGCCATATTAAGCTCAATGCTGAACAGCCCTGCAGGCAGCTTTCTCCCATTGCACGGCTACTGAAGAGCGTAATGTTCAGGTGAAACTGCTCTCCGTGTCTCACAAGCCTGCTTTTCTGTTGATAATCACAATCTTATTTTTGCATTAGTTTGCGCTGCCCCTCGTCACAGACGGGATCAGAGCAATATGGGCTTGTTCCGGGGTGGATGGGGAGCAATGTGCATCCATAACCAAAGATCTGTCTGAGTTCAGAAAGAGTACTGCTGTTGCACCATTTGTCCACTAGAGGGTAGTAATGAAATAATTGTACTGCATTTTCATGTTTGTGTCACTCTTCCTAACCAACCACATTGAACAGTTACAAGGTAGCTACAGCTACAGTATGTGAAAGAATATTCTGATATGTCATTTGCTATAGTGATTTGATTTTGAGGAATTAGTTGCCTTTATTTGTGCTATAAATTTGTAATCTAAGCAGATTTTCATATTTTTTTAATTCAAAATGTGTCAATATATTGGGGTTTTGTACCCTGAATCTGCTTTAGGTTCCAGAATAAATCGGTCTTTGGCTAAAAAGTGAACGATCTGCTTTAAGACGCACCTTTGTCTATCCGATATGTTCACCCGGGAATCTTCCAGTGAGCATGTAAAACCCTGCTGCTGCTGATTTGCCATTAGGATTGACACGCCTTGTCCGGAGGTGTGTCCAGGTCTGTTGGAGCAGGCTGATTAGCTAATTTTTTACAGTACATTCATCAAGCTGATCTTATCCAAGGCAGTTTACTTGAGATACAGTCACATCATTGACGCCCCTACAGAGTGGGACCGAACCAAAATGATCCAAAAGAAAATGTATTTCTCCAACCTCTCAGCCTCAGGTTCCAACTGCCTCCGGAAAGACAGCCGGTCAAGCAGCAATCTGGACAGGCCTCTGGGATGTGTCTATCTACTGGATGTGTCAACTTTCTTTGTGTCCAAACGGGTTTCTATTTTTAGAGGTTGAACAAAGAAACGAAGACGAAGGTCTGAGTGCTTTAAATCAGCCGTTTAAGAATAAGAAGTCGTCCGGTCTTCTCCTGCTGGCCCGCTGAACTCTGAGCCTGTCGTGTCTTCGTTTCCACATGATGTCCATGTTCATGTAGCGCTCGCTCTGCACACGCCCACTTCCTACGGCCAATCGCCTCCACACATCACTGACGGTTTCACACGGTGCTGTTAAAGGTTGCCGTCTGCTGTTGGAACATTACTTTGTAAAGTTTTTTTCTTTGTGGAGGGAGGACAAAATAAACACTTCCATATTCTGGAAAACCAAGCTGATATTTGTGTCCTTTATTTTCATGTATGATCACACACAAGGAACATTAAAAACCTTATCTTCAAAGGCAAATACACCGTCGGTGTGTTTCACCAGGGGAAAGGTTTTACAAGATGGAAGCTGCACCTTTGGTTTGCTATGAGATCACGTCTCAGCCCGATGTGGATCCGTTAACGGACCCTCTGCCAGCGAGGCCGGGAAAAAGGTCTGCTTCTCTTTAAGCCCAGTACACACAAGAACAACCCTTAGCCGATGGTGGCGGTTCTGTTCATCACCTGGGGCCAGAATTATTTTATTTTTTAATATATTTTTTTAAACTTACCATAGTGGATAATTTTAATAATCAAAATTGGCACAAAAACATTGAGTAGGTAGTCTGATCTGATGGCATTTCACTGTATGAACCTGGAGTGTGTGGCAGAGCTGCAGAAGAACACAGAACATTCAGGTACCCGTGACCCGCAAGGCGGATAAAGCCACTGCAGACGAGACGAAAAGGTAGAACAGCCATTTTATGTACTTCATCTGAAGAAGGTATCAGCTTCTCACACACACACACACACGAGTCAAATTAAAATACTGGACGCTCATGATTAGAGTGCAACTGTGTGGCTCACTGATGTGTTTTAATAGTTTTCGGAGGCAGACTGGATAATGTTATTAACAATCAGAATAATCAAAGGCACACTAGAACAATGGAACAGGGCATACAGGGGTGTCAAAAAAGATTAGAATATCACCAAAAGGTTCTATATTGTTTGTCATTCACTTCAGAAAGTGAAACCCAGGATATAGATTCATTTCACAGAGTGAAATGTTTCAAGCCTTTCTAGAAATGTTGATGAAAATTCAGGGTCTTAGAAAACTAGCATCTTGGTGACAAGAAGAAACAGTCATGTGACCTGAAGCGGCGTCCCGGGGCATCAGTGGTGCACGGCGGTTACCATGGCGGTGGAGGTGTAGGAGTACGGACTGAGCAGCATGGCCAGAGTGTAGTGACGATGACCCTCGGTGTGAGCAGCAAACACCACCTGAACACACACACGGGTCAGAAGCTCCAGGTACGCTGGAATAACAATCACCTCGTGCACCCTTATTCACAAGAGTGCACGTTAAAATGTGCACGGCCAATATTTAACAGTCCCACTTTCATTTTATTGTGTTGCTCTGTCTGGTATGAATAATAAAATGCAACACAGTCAAAAGAGTAACTTCACTACAGTAAGTCACATTTTTTTAAAATAGTTTGGATGGTCCTGTGACTTATACTCAGGTACAACTTATATACAGTATATTAAAATATGTACAGTAAGCCCCCAGTAAGCCGCAGTTCCAACTCAAAGATCTGAATCTCATGATCAGTTTGTTTACCTGGTCCTTAAGGCGGTGTCGATCAATTCTGGTGGAACTTTTACAGATGGATAGATAAATCCCCACTAGAACCCTGCGGTCCCAAAATGCTGGCCTGCTCGTGGTTCCAGACATTTCCAAGAGCAGACAGGGGGGCGGAGCTTCAGTTATCAAGCTCCTTTATTGTGGAATCAGCTCCCTGATTGGTTCCTGAGACAGACACCATCTCTATGTTCAAGAGTAGATTAAAGACTTTCCTTTTTAACAAAGCTTATAACTAATCAATACAGTAATCAATATGATCAATATGCTGTCATTAGGCAGCACTGGTGGCTTAACATCATGACACACTGAGCTCCTCCCCCTTTATCTGGTTATTCATGTTATAAATATATGTCAGTAATCTCTCTCTCTTCCTGTAGTCTTGCACTCTCTCTCCCTCTGTTTGTCCCTCTCTCTCTTTCAGGTCCTTCTGTCCGTGGTGCTGCAGAACCTGGACCTGTGTCCCTCAACACTGAAGTCCACGTCGCTAGCATTAGCATTTATAGCTTTATATCGCTAGCATTAGCATTATAGCTTCATACATTTTCTCTCTCTCTCTCTCTCTCTCTCTCTCTCTCTACCCAGCCGGTCAGACAGATGGCCGTCCACCATGAGCCTAGGTTCTGTCCAAGGTTTCTGCCTGTTAGAGGTAGTTTTTCCTTGCCTCCGTTGCTCTTGTGGGTCACGTTGGGTTCTGTGTTTCCCTGCTAATCCTGTAAAGTGCCTTGAGATGACTTCCTGTTGTGATCCGGCACAATATAAATAAAGGTGAATTTAATTGAATTAAATTGAATTGAATGAATGACAACAACATGTTGGAGATGAATAAGGAATTACTAACAACATCCATCCATCTTCAATCGCTTATCCGGGGCCGGGTCGCGGGGGCAGCAGCCCAAACAGGGAAGCCCAGACTTCCCTCTCCCCGGCCACTTCCTCTAGCTCTTCCAGGGGGATCCCGAGGCGTTCCCAGGCCAGCCGAGTCTTCAACGTGGTCTCCTACCAGTGGGACGTGCCCTGAACACCTCACCAGGGAGGCGTCAGGGAGGCATCCTGAATAGGTGCCCGAGCCACCTCATCTGGCGCCTCTCAACGCGGAGGAGCAGCGGCTCTACTCCGAGCTCCTCCCGGATGGCCGAACTCCTCAGCACCGCTACGGAGGAAGCTCATTTTGGCCACTTGTACCTTGTTCTTTTGGTCACTACCCAAAGCTCGTGACCACAGGTGAGGGTAGTAACCTAGATCGACCGGTAAATCGAGAACTTTGCCGTTCGTGACGGATCTGTGCCTTCAAGGACCCTGCCGAGGGTGTAGAGCTGATCCACAGTTCCACGGCCAGGACGAAAACCACATTGCTCCTCCTGAATCCGAGGTTCGACTATCCGGCGGACCCTCCTCTCCAGTACCCCTCAATAGACCTTGCCGGGGAGGCTGAGGAGTGTGATCCCTCTGTAGTTGGAACACACCCTCCGGCCCCCCTTCTTATAAAGAGGGACCACCACCCCGGTCTGCCAATCCAGAGGCACTGCCCCCGATGTCCATGCAATGTTGCAGAGTCGTGTCAACCATGACAGCCCTACAACATCCAGAGCCTTAAGGGACTCTGGGCGGATCTCATCCACCCCCAGAGCCTTGCCACCGAGGACCCTTTTGACTACCTTGGCAACCTCGGCCCCAGAGATAGAAGAGCCCACTCCCGAGTCCCCAGGCCCTGCTTCCTCACTGGAAGGCATGTTGGTCAGCAGCGCACCGTCCCCACCATACACACTGTTGACCGTGCACTGCTTCCCCCTCCTGAGACGCCGGCTGGCGGTCCAGAACCTCTTCGAAGCCGTCCGGAAGTCGTTTTCCATGGCCTCACTGAACTCCGTTTTCATCTCAGCAATTATGGTAGCTGCACTCCGCTTAGCCTTTCGGTACCTGTCTGCTGCCTCCGGAGTCCCACAGGCCAAAAAGGCCGGATAGGACTCCTTCAGTTTCAGCCACAGCACCGATTGGCCGCTTCGTCTACCCTCTCGTCTACCGGTGTAAACTCCAACATACAGACACCGGGCCAGGGGGCACTAAGTATTGCCACCCTGGCCCGGAGTGGGTTCTCAGCAGGAACCGATGCTAGATTCATGCCGTGAATGACAGTCGATGTTGGAGCGAGAGACAAACGCGGCAACGCCGTCCCAGCGCTTGTCCAGCTGCTGTCCGTATTAAGGGGAGTGCTGCTACCATATATGGTCAATTGAAGGCGTTTTTGAATGCAAATGAGCCCAACGTGCACAAGCATTGTACTTAAGAACAGGTGAGATTGATCAACACGGATTACTGACAGGTGTGGTACGACCAGTCTGCGCACGTTGGATAAATACGGATTTTGAAATACTGTTTTATACACACATTCTACATTTCATTCGTAGGAACAAATTTAGAATCTTTTCTACACCCTCTTGATAAATGTGGCCCTGGACTCTGGGCTAAAGGAGTATTAACTGAACCTGTGGTGAGACATGGTAACTACTTATACTCACATCAACTACTTCATGGAACTACTTATACTCACATCAACTACTTCATGGAACTACTTATACTCACATCAACTACTTCATGGAACTACTTTATACTCACATCAACTACTTCATGGAACTACTTATACTCACATCAACTACATGGTAACTACTGATACTCACATCAACTACATGGTAACTACTTATACTCACATCAACTACTTCATGGAACTACTTATACTCACATCAACTACTTCATGGAACTACTTATACTCACATCAACTACTTCATGGAACTACTTTATACTCACATCAACTACTTCATGGAACTACTTATACTCACATCAACTACATGGTAACTACTGATACTCACATCAACTACATGGTAACTACTTATACTCACATCAACTACTTCATGGAACTACTTATACTCACATCAACTACTTCATGGAACTACTTATACTCACATCAACTACTTCATGGAACTACTTATACTCACATCAACTACTTCATGGAACTACTGATACTCACATCAACTACTTCATGGAACTACTGATACTCACATCAACTACTTCATGGAACTACTGATACTCACATCAACTACTTCATGGAACTACTTATACTCATCAACTACTTCATGGAACTACTGATACTCACATCAACTACTTCATGGAACTACTTATACTCATCAACTACTTCATGGAACTACTGATACTCACATCAACTACTTCATGGAACTACTTTATACTCACATCAACTACTTCATGGAACTACTTATACTCACATCAACTACATGGTAACTACTGATACTCACATCAACTACATGGTAACTACTTATACTCACATCAACTACTTCATGGAACTACTTATACTCACATCAACTACTTCATGGAACTACTTATACTCACATCAACTACTTCATGGAACTACTTTATACTCACATCAACTACTTCATGGAACTACTTATACTCACATCAACTACATGGTAACTACTGATACTCACATCAACTACATGGTAACTACTTATACTCACATCAACTACTTCATGGAACTACTTATACTCACATCAACTACTTCATGGAACTACTGATACTCACATCAACTACTTCATGGAACTACTGATACTCACATCAACTACTTCATGGAACTACTGATACTCACATCAACTACTTCATGGAACTACTTATACTCATCAACTACTTCATGGAACTACTGATACTCACATCAACTACTTCATGGAACTACTGATACTGACATCAACTACTTCATGGAACTACTGATACTCACATCAACTACTTCATGGAACTACTGATACTCACATCAACTACTTCATGGAACTACTGATACTCACATCAACTACTTCATGGAACTACTGATACTGACATCAACTACTTCATGGAACTACTGATACTCACATCAACTACTTCATGGAACTACTGATACTCACATCAACTACTTCATGGAACTACTTATACTCATCAACTACTTCATGGAACTACTGATACTCACATCAACTACTTCATGGAACTACTGATACTCATCAACTACTTCATGGAACTACTGATACTCATCAACTACTTCATGGAACTACTGATACTCACATCAACTACTTCATGGAACTACTGATACTCACATCAACTACTTCATGGAACTACTGATACTCACATCAACTACTTCATGGAACTACTGATACTGACATCAACTACTTCATGGAACTACTGATACTCACATCAACTACTTCATGGAACTACTGATACTCACATCAACTACTTCATGGAACTACTGATACTCATCAACTACTTCATGGAACTACTGATACTCACATCAACTACTTCATGGAACTACTGATACTCACATCAACTACTTCATGGAACTACTGATACTCACATCAACTACTTCATGGAACTACTGATACTCACATCAACTACTTCATGGAACGGTGTGTTCCCCTCATTTCTCCAGTATGCTTTGGTGTCAAATTCAACACGATACACTCCGGCTGGGAACTGCTGCTCTGTGATCAGATTGTGGACCTCTCCTGTGGCGTCCGTCGCTCTGCAGTGAGGACAAGTGAAATCTGCCTGAAGAGTTTGTACATATTAAACAGCCTGTGAGAAGAAAGCTCACATTCCGTGTGGTACATACCCACTAGCGATTTGTGTCCATCCATCAGCAACGGTCCGAAACACCTTCAGTGCCACCGACCCAGCCGGAGTTCCTTTTCCTGCATCAAGGATCTTCACCGTCAGAGGACAGATGGCATCTGAACTGCCATGTTTGTCCTGCAGCACAGTGAAGCATGTCCAGTTGTGTTTCCAGGATTTGTTTAGAATATATTGTGATTTTTACAAACAATAAATAAACAAACAATGGAATATGGAATCTTTCCAAATGAATGGACAGATTCATGCCTTACAATGATGAACATATCAGATTTAGCAATGTAAGGGAATATTGCAAAAGACTTCAGTTCAATTTGTTTTTCACATCGAAAGTCAAACGCAGTCATTCCTTCTCGATGCCACATCCTCCCATCTGGTTCTGGATTTGTCCAGTAGTTTCAACCAATAATCAGACATATGTGAATTCTATCCTACTTGGTGAAAGTAATTATTTACACTTACATAATTTTTTTAGATTCTTCAGTTTCACTCCCCCAAACCCACAGACTCATCAATCAGCTTATGTTAGTCTTAATCTGTCAGTAGAATTAAGTTGACTTAATGTTCAAATACAGAAGATGCAAGCTCTGGTGTTTGCATTAATTGCAGAAATGTACAATATTTTGCCAAATAAAAACACAGAGATTATTGCAGAAAGCCACTCAAACACTGACCAAGGGGGCGGCATTGCAGAGTAGCAGAGCGGAGGCGAGAAGCAGAGAGCACGGTGAGGTATGCATGGCTGGCTGGCGAGTCACTGCACACCAGACCTTCACCGTCTCAGGCCTTTTATAGCAGCAGCTGTCCCCCCCCCTCTCCCTCTACTAGTCCCACTCTCCTACCCGCCTGCCTCATGTCAATATTTAGGCAATGAATAACAGATGGAGTAAGCTTTGGACCATCCAGCATTGATGTCTCAGGAGTTAGTCCCCTGATCAACACCAAAGGGTCACTCTATACATCAGCCTGAACTACTGCTGGGCATTAGTACTGGGTAAAACCCGGTGTCAGAAAACAGTGACGCACCCCTTCTCTCGCCCTTAGTCAGCTGGGATGAGCAAGGCGGATAAAGCGGCTGTAGACAAAAATGGATGGATGAAACTGTGGAAACAGCTTTCAGCATATTGATTTCTGTTAAACGATGTGAAAACGCAGTAAGACTGTGAAGGGGAATGAAAAGCCTAAACAGATCCTCCATTTTAATTAGACAGTGTCCTGTGCAGATACTGTCACGGACCAAGGCAGGAAAAAACCCAAACGCACGACAGTAGAGTGGGAATCCAAAACCAGAGCTTTATTGTTCGTTACCGGGTAGGCAGACAGATCCCAAGGGGCAGGCGAAGGGACAGAGTCCATGAATCAGGAGGGTCGGTACACGGGAGGTCAGTCTGAAGTGCTGGAAAGTAGGAAACATCACTCACAATCTGGCAGCGGTGTGGTGTGTGAGCAGAGTCTATGTAGAGTCCGGGACGGGAACACAGGTGACAGGAATGAGCTGATTGCATGAGCACCGGGGGGGAGGAGGACAGGGAGAGTTAGTGGGGGAATGACACCGGCCCGCCTCAAGGTGTGACAGATCAGATTAATAAAAACATTATTTGAGCAGTTAATTTCTAGCCATTATGTCATAAGTGGTTCTGGACACTCAAAGATTAATTACATGTGCTGTAAGTAAGGTCAAATAGAAAACTACAGACTCATTTCAAAATGTCAATTTTGAAATAATGGTGCGGTGGCGTAGTGGTTAGTGCTGCCACCTCATAGCAAAACGTTACCAGGTTCGAAGCCTCTCTATGTGAAGTTTGCATTTTCTCCAGTCTCCAAAAACGTCCAAAAACATGCAATTTATGTGAATGAATTACTCTAAATTGTCCGTAGTACACAGGTGTGTGTGTGAGTGGTCGTCTGTACCCCACTTCTTGGGATAGGTCATGGACTTGTCTCCATGCTTATCTCATTAGCTCTCAGTGCAGCCTTTGACACAATAGACCATCAGACTCTGTTACAGAGGCTGGAATGTTCAGTTAGTGTCAGAGGAGCTGCACTAAACTGCCTTATTTATCGATCTAATAGTTCTCAGCATGTTTGTCATAAATATTCTACATGCACAAAAGTAAGCTCTGAAATTCCACACAGTTCGGTGAGAGGATCTATTTAATTCACACTTTACATGCGGTAACGTTATTAGGAAACACACTGAAGATTTTCACTGCGATGCAAGAACTTCCTGCTATTAAACCTAAATCAAACTGAAGTAATGATTGTTGGCCCAGAATACTTCAGAGGTGTTTGCTCTGGTGATGCAGCCTGAAAGGTCTCCCTGGAGCTTGTCCTGAGCCCGGATAAATGCAGACGGTTGTGGCAGGAATGGCATCCGGTGTAAAACTTTGCCAGAATTAAGCATGTAATCAACTAGAAGGTAGATTTGCTGTGGCGACGCCTGACGGGAAAAGCCGAAGGAGGAGGAAGAAGAAGAAGGGGAAGAAGAGAAAGAGAAAGAAGAAGATTGTTCTCGTGATGTAGTTGACATAGATGACATCACCTGGTCCATCAGCACCACTTAAAATCCATCTTCTCAACCAGGCTCCACCATATCTTCAAGAGCTCATTGTGCCATATTGCTCCACAAGAACTCTGTAGTCCCAAAGTGCCGTTCGACTAATGAGGAACAGCCCAGCTCGAATGTGTCTCTGAAGCTGCCATCCACAAAGCACTCGGTCAGCGGTCCAAGTCAAAGGAGGCCCTCTACCTGGACCCGATGACAGGTCCATCCTCTGCAACCCATATAATAACCCATATAATAAACTTGCCAACAGCACTAGGGGCGGCTGGGTCCCAAACGTTACTTCTGTATTGGAAAATTGCTCTGGAAGTGGAATTTCCAGACAACAATGCACTGTTTAAAAAACGGTTTAAGCTTTGGTTGACGTCATCACAAACTGTAACCACAATTAAATACCCCAGTTCGCTTGTTTTGCACTGTTCTCCCTGCTCAGGGATGCTCCTCGATGGTAGATCGATGGATCAGTATTTGTGTTATTCTATTGCTGTTTTGAACTAATTTCATGTTTTGGCCCTTTTATTTAAACTTGTTCTTTCTTTTATTTCTATCTTATTTACCTGCTTAGGGACTGCTGCTGGAAATGAGCTATGTGCTAACTCTGATGCAATTGTGTGTTGCCCAATGTCCCTGTTAAATAAACAACCAAAGGAAATGAAGTTCCGTGATTGTGCAATCAGCTCCCTGATTGGGTTTGTGAGGCAGACACCGTCTCCACATTCAAGAGGAGACTGAAAACCTCCCTTTTTAATAAAGCCTATTGTTAATCCATCCAATAGCTATCCTGTCACAGGTCGAGATCAGGGGCTCTCAACATGTTTGATCTCTGGACCCAATTTTCCGAGCACAAAGTGGCCCGGGAGGCCGGGACCATTTAAATATTAACACTTTCATTTCAATTGATCCGAGTCTTGGTTTGATTTGTATTCAATAACTAAATCAAGTCCACTTACAGTTTAACAAGCTAAATCCTTGATAAATGATATGACACACTGTGATCATCTCAACGACATTTATGTATATCCTGTAGGGGGAGAGTGTCTCTACCCACGTGTGTGAGCGCTGCTCGCTGCTCACGACTCCCTTTCCACCCTCGGCTGTGCAGAACCTGCTCTGAAAGGCTCCTTTCTCTAAATAAGGCAGCCTTATCGCAGTTACAAGAAATGAACCATAACTAGTACTACTACTACTTTGAGTAAGTAATCAGATGCTTCAAACTATAACTCACTTATAACATTTGATTTCAATTGATTTGACATCTATAAGGTGTCTTTATAGCAAATTAAACGTTAAAAAAAAATAACGATCCATGCTGCTGTTGTTAATATATTAAAATATGCCATCATTTCCCTTTTTCAAACCTCCATGCCTTGTTAAACCACGTTTTTGTGGTTGATTCGCTAAAAGTGTCAAATGAAGCCGAGGACACCCGAAATGCTCGCTACGGATTTGGGTAATATTAAGTGTTACTTCTTAAATATTAAATAATTAGAAACATTTATACAGTACTACATATTTACTATGTATGGGCGCTTTATAATTGGCTAATGTTGCAAAACATTCAAAAGGTCTGATAGACTGATTGTTCGCTGTATAATGTAATGTAAGAGGAATATTTTTGATTTAATCGATATATTAGATAGATATTTCATTTTATTGATATATAAAAGTCGATTGCATCATATACACTTGGCCTTTCGGGATTTTGAGATAGATAGTTAGATATTTTCTAAAGCAAAACAAACACACAATCAGACACATACGTCTGAATTTTCCATGTGGGAAAAAAAATATGGATTTAGCGAAAAATAAATACACAAATTAAATCACATATACAAATTTATGATAATTTTTGGGAATTTTTCAGAAGGTTGCACAAAGTCCGTAGTTTCTGGAAATGATTTCATGGTTCAGGCTTTAAAGGGTTCGTTTAGACTTGGCGTTCAAACGTGAAATTCTATTACCTGATATCGATTACTCGAGTCTGACGAACCAGGAAGTGTTGTCGGCACGGCTCAGTCGTCACTTCCGCTAACTGAGGACTGCGCACTAGAAACATGCCTGACAGACAGACACAAAGGTAAGAATCCGGATCCTCGCGTTGAACGTCGTGCTTATTGGTTAACGTTTAACCGGGTTAGCGGCGGAACATCAAACAGATCACCGTAACGCTGCCGTATATCTTCTTACGTCACTGCAGAGCTCCGTAAAGCGAAGTGACGTCACCTTCTTCGGCCGGATGTCGGTCAGTGCTAGCTTCCGAGCCGTGGCTAAAGGGATAGCTTCGCTCTGTCTGACCATTAAAACCATGAAAACAGAAGAAGGAGATATAATCGAGGTGTGATCAATCACCACGGATCATTACTCTCTGGCATGCGCGTGCGCAGCGGGCTGATTAGCATGATTATTATTGGATGCTCTGTCGGGCAGTTTGAAAGTGTCAACAAACCTTTGAACTAATTTACCTGAACGTATAAGAAGGTAAACGTGAGGTCGCTATCGACGCACAATTATTAGGAACTGTTCGTGTGCAGAATTAATATGCAGCTAAATAAAAATAATAAACACAATTCTGACAGTTAAAAGCAAAATCAATGGCCAATAAAGCCGCCCTCCTCCTCAGCAGTCCGTCTCAAATCATGCTTTCAGAGTCCGTCAGTTTCTTCACTTTCTGTGCAGCAGCACAGAGGGGGGGGGGGGGGGGGGGCGGGGGGATCTCCTGTTTAAGAAGCACCTGCAAGCTCTCCATACAGGTGAGGAAGGAGGCCACGCCACCGTCCTTTCATCTTCAGAGGAAGGAGGCCACGCCACCATCCTTTCATCTTCAGAGGAAGGAGGCCACGCCACCATTCTTTCATCTTCAGAGGAAGGAGGCCACGCCACCATTCTTTCATCTTCAGAGGAAGGAGGCCACGCCACCATCCTTTCATCTTCAGAGGAAGGAGGCCACGCCACCATCCTTTCATCTTCAGAGGAAGGAGGCCACGCCACCATTCTTTCATCTTCAGAGGAAGGAGGCCACGCCACCATCCTTTCATCTTCAGAGGAAGGAGGCCACGCCACCATCCTTTCATCTTCAGAGGAAGGAGGCCACGCCACCATCCTTTCATCTTCAGAGGAAGGAGGCCACGCCACCATTCTTTCATCTTCAGAGGAGGGAGGCCACGCCACCATCATTTCATCTTCAGAGGAAGGAGGCCACGCCACCATCCTTTCATCTTCAGAGGAAGGAGGCCACGCCACCATCCTTTCATCTTCAGAGGAAGGAGGCCACGCCACCATCCTTTCATCTCCAAGGCCTCTACTGGCTAACCAGGACTTTGACGGAGTCTTTTAAAGTCTTTAAAAAAAAAAGCATCATCAGTCGGTTAAATCTTATTATTTTGGTTCGTTTTGCAGAAGAAAAGAACTTGCCTAATAACTCTGCACACCTGGCGTTGATCTCCTTTAGCCACGCCCTTCCTCATGACACAAATACACGTCACCTGATAGGCTCGAATCACCCGAGCATTCAGCTTAGTGCTGGAAAGTATGACCTGATTGAAATACTCGCCTAATAATTGTGCGGCTAGCGTACATGAAAGCTAAGCTTTAGCTGCGAGGTCCATTCAAGGAAAGTACGGTTCACCTGAAAGCCTAAAGTCAGATGAACCGAGTCCTCTTTACATCAGCTAAGCGTGTACTTGTGTTCCGTTCTTTGCTGCTAACCTCGTTGTGTCGTTGTCTCTCCTCTCGTATGAAGGATTCGAGCCGCTAACGCCGGCGCCAGCGACGGGCTGGAGGGCTTTAAGGCGCACGCCGTGTTTCAGGAGATCAGCAGCAAGCTCCAGGAGGTGATTCATGATTTACAGACAGACGCGTTCCTCTTAGCTTCAAGCGGTTACCTTTGACCTCTTGGGAATCCAAATATCGACATTTATCGCAGAATCTGTCACACTTCTCAGCGTTACTTTAGGGCACAAGCTCCGCCCCCAACATGCAGCTAGTACCGGTATTGCATTGTACTTCTTTAAATTGGAGACCCAAGGAAGTATCGCAGAACCTGAACAAAATATTTAGATGTGTTGCCCTTCTCATAAAATATTTGAGGCACACTGATACAGCTATTGCTTTATTACATAATTATTACTTGTTCATCCAGTTTATTACACATTGGAATATTTCAATATACATTTCCATCGTTAAGAAGGTTAAAACGTAGTTTTATTTACTGCTGACAAGTAGGATGCTGAGAAAGCTCTCTCTCTCTCCCTCTCTCCCTCTCCCCCTCTCTCTCTCCCTCTCTCTCTCGCCCTCTATCTCTACCTCTCTCTCTCCTATCTCTCGCCCTCTCTCTACCTCTCTCTCTCTCCCTCTCTCTCTCCCCCTCCCTCCTTCTCTCTCTCCCTCTCCCTCTCTCTCTCCTATCTCTCGCCCTCTCGCTCTCTCCCTCTATCTCCCTCCCTCTCCCTCTCCCTCTCCCTCTCTCTCTCTCCTTCTATCTCTCGCCCTCTCTCTACCTCTTTCTCTCCCTCTCTCTCTCCCCCTCCCTTCTTCTCTCTCTCCCTCTCCCTCTCTCTCTCTCCCTCTATCTCTCCCCCCCCCCCTGCATTGTGCTTAATGCACACAACTTTTATTTGCTCATTGTTTTGGGATGCTTTCGTTTTAAACTCACATGACCTACGATCAATTTGTAATATTTTTTTGAGGCAGAAACATTGAAGATGTGCATTTTGATATTGTAACAGCAAATGGCAGATCCAGAATGGCACTGAGGGGATCATCCCCGTGCGCCTCTGCTCAGACTGGCCGACGCTTCCCTCGCTCCTCTAAAGAGTCATGGAGATGTGTTCACTCGTTTTCCTTCACCCCTTGACAAACCAGCTCAGAGACTGTTTACATTTTTGCAAGCGTGTTTTTGTGTTCGAGAGCTAAAGTTAGGATCCCAGGCGGGTTCACGAGTTACTGAGGCGTTCATTGAAGATGGGGTTCTATCGGTGGGTCGGGTTCCACCAGGGGGACGGAGGTTCTCAGTCACCCAGGTCGTCTGGTTCCAGGTGTTTCCTGCAGCTGCTGGGTCGGCGTTATGTCTGTGGAACACTTCATATTCATGTTGTATCGATATTTATCGTGCTGAAAAGCTTCGGGCACGCTGCTGTGGTGGGTTTAGTGTGAACGTCTTTGTCTACCAAACAGGAAGGGGAGCAGTTTGTAAAAAAGATTGGGGGAGTGTTTGCCTTCAACGTAAAGGATGGCCCGAATGGCCAGGAGGCAACGTGGATTGTGGATGTGAAGAACGGCAGAGGCTGCGTTCACAAAGACGCAGGTGAGGAAACGGAGCCGTCTAGACGGAGTATTGGGATTCTTTGCTGCCCCGCCTGACCCTGGACTGCGATTACACGTGTACTTCAGTTCCTGTGTCTCTGTCCTGCAGCTCAGAAAGCAGATTGCACCATTTCCATGTCGGACACCGACTTACTGGCCATGATGACGGGCAAAATGAATCCACAGACTGTGAGTGTTCAGTACCAGGCGGCGTGACGGCAGTTCAGCCACCAGCAGCATCCCAGATCCTCTGAATGAGACTCATCCCAGATCCTCTGAATGAGACTCATCACAGATCCTCTGAATGAGACTCATCACAGATCCTCTGAATGAGACTCATCACAGATCCTCTGAATGAGACTCATCACAGATCCTCTGAATGAGACTCATCACAGATCCTCTGAATGAGACTCATCACAGATCCTCTGAATGAGACTCATCACAGATCCTCTGAATGAGACTCATCACAGATCCTCTGAGTGAGACTCATCACAGATCCTCTGAATGAGACTCATCACAGATCCTCTGAATGAGACTCATCACAGATCCTCTGAATGAGACTCATCACAGATCCTCTGAGTGAGACTCATCACAGATCCTCTGAATGAGACTCATCACAGATCCTCTGAATGAGACTCATCACAGATCCTCTGAGTGAGACTCATCACAGATCCTCTGAGTGAGACTCATCACAGATCCTCTGAATGAGACTCATCACAGATCCTCTGAATGAGACTCATCACAGATCCTCTGAATGAGACTCATCACAGATCCTCTGAGTGAGACTCATCACAGATCCTCTGAATGAGACTCATCACAGATCCTCTGAATGAGACTCATCACAGATCCTCTGAATGAGACTCATCACAGATCCTCTGAGTGAGACTCATCACAGATCCTCTGAATGAGACTCATCACAGATCCTCTGAGTGAGACTCATCACAGATCCTCTGAGTGAGACTCATCACAGATCCTCTGAGTGAGACTCATCACAGATCCTCTGAATGAGACTCATCACAGATCCTCTGAGTGAGGCTCATCACAGATCCTCTGAGTGAGACTCATCACAGATCCTCTGAATGAGACTCATCACAGATGAGACGCGCGCGTACGTTTGAGCGCCGAGCTGCTGAACTCACCGCTATCAGCGCTACGTCGGTCTCAAAGTTAATCATCATCAAACCACAATTTATAGACAATAATACCTTATATCACCTTGTGTGTGCCTCAGTTCAGTAACATTATCTACTACTGAACTTCCGGCTTGTCCCATAAGGGGGCGCCACAGCGAATCAACCTCCTCCGCTGTCACCCTGGCAATTTTCATCATCGGTACATTTCAAATGTGAAAAATAAAATCCAGGAAATCACATTGTTTGATTTCTACCTTTCATGTTCTATAATCACCGGCGTTGGCTGGTTTGTCTGTCTGTTAGCGAGATGACTCAAATGACCAGGAACAGATGATTACGTTTTGGTGATGATCCAGAATAGATTCTGGATCACTTTGACATTTTTGTTAACATTGTCAATAGAGCTTCAAAATGTGTTCCTCAATATCTCGTCTTATTATTGACTAATGTTTATGGAATTTGGCACAGTCATGTAGGGGGGGGGGGGGGGCAGGGGGGCTCTATCTCACCACCAAATTTAGTCTGGATCAGATCCAGAATGGAGTCAGGAAAAAATATTACATTTTAACATTGAAAACCCGATTTATGGATCCACAAATCGACAAATCGATAGAATATGAGACTGTCTGAGCGTACATTTGATCTCTTTCCACTTTAAACCACAAACTTTCATTGCTCTCACTTCTGTGTCTTTATTCCCTTCGGTTTTCTGGCATCGTATGAGACTGCTGGCTGATGTCTTCCACTCTCTGGTTCGCAGGCCTTTTTCCAGGGCAAGTTGAAGATCACCGGGAACATGGGCCTGGCCATGAAGCTGCAAAGCTTGCAGCTGCAGCCGGGAAAAGCCAAGCTGTAGAGCCGCCGCCGCTGGCTGGAGCTCCGCCTCTGGACACTGCATAGCGTTAGGGCTGGGGAGTTCAGATGAGCGGTGCAGGTCTGTGACCCTCTCACCAGTGGACTGAGCCTACTAACAACCGGCCGGAGGAACAGCAAGAAGCCAAGGAATGATCCACGGACAATAAATGCTCCAGTCCAACCCCGCCTGATGATGATGTCCGTACACTGGGGGACGGCGCTCCCAAGTCAAGGTCTGCTGCTAATGAAGTCTCTCTGAGGGTGATATCGATTGATGACGTCGTCCACAATCATGGACAGTCTAAGTGCCTCCTTGTCTCTGACTTGCTCTTAGATTTTTGGCCAACAACACAAAAGTTTTTTCTGAAAATAAATAACTGAAGATTTCTACTAAATAAATTTGTCTTTGTTGCAACATCCATCGAGTTGACTTGGATCTGGTCTGTTTGTTTAGAGAACATCCTAGAATAATTACCCGGATGTATTCTTTCTAAAGCATAAGCAAAACAAAAAGAACCTGAGCGGTTCCAAACAGAACATGCTGGTCCGCTTTTTCTTCTTGACTTTTATGATGAAATAATTCTGCTGGGTTTCTGGGCGTTCATGCGTTCATATTCATATTCATGCATTCATATGATTGCCCCTGACTCTTCTGGTGGTACCTCGTGTCTCGTGTGTTGAGGGTTTTACTGGTGGGACCTACCGCAGTACTTGCCTTTTCCCACGATGCAACGGTGTTGGAATGTCCCTGTGAGGCTGCCTCGCTATGCGTGATCCCCACTTGGAGAGTACCTCGGCTTCTTCCAGCACTGCAGCGAGCTGATTCCAGGCCGCCACGCTGTAAATGAAGGAGCAGGGCTAAAGGAAATCAGGTCGCTAATCGGACCCAGATTCCACCGAAGCTTTGGCCCGGCTCTCGTGGTTTCCTGGGTTTTACTCTAGAGTGCCAGTGGGCTTATTTCGTGGGTCACGAATTATAGCTTTTATGTTTGCTATTTAAAGGTTATTCAAAACATGCTTCAGGGGACAAATATTTCATAAATGCTGTCACCTGATTGTAAATGAATCAAATAATTAGAAACATTGTGGCAAAAAGGGTGAAACAAGTAGAAGCGGCACAACCGGAGCCTCACATATTGTTGAACAAGAGACAATCAGAGACTGCAGACCCTCGCCTCCAAGTGCCCTATCTCGCAACGTTAAAGAATCCTCCCATCATGCCGTTCGTGTCCCTCCCTCTTAAAGTGGCAGTTTACAGCACAGGCACAATTCCAGATGTAAAAATAAATCTAGAATCTGGATCCAGATCCGGATCAACGCCATTCTCGGGGAGGACCGAGCCACGGACAGAACCTTGCTTGTGTAAAAATTTCAAATTGATTGGGTTACTAGTTTTTGAGTTATGCGCTCGGACAGACAAACAGACAAACAAACAGACAGACAAACAGACAAACTAACAGACAAACAAACGGCCAAACAAACAGACAAACAAACAAACAGACAAACAGACAAACAGACAAACGGACAAACGGACCCAATTGCAATACCCTCGCCTCCCCTTCGGCGAGGGTAGTTAAAAGTGGATATTTTAAGCTTGCTTGTTTTTTGACATTGACGTTGTAAGGTTCTTGAAACGACTGGAGACCCAGTATGCCCTCGGATGGGGGGTCCGTTACTGTCAATGCACTCACTCTTTGGTTTTTATGGGGACAAAATGGGGGTCTAGTCATCCATGTCCAGAGAATCATGGGAGAGAGCGGACTGTTTGTGGCCCAGAAAGGAGACGGCATTTCCGGGCCACAATGGGACAACCTTATTCACTCCTGTGATACATTTGGTTTTGAAATACACGCTGAGATGGATGCGAGAAATTGAAACACTCGGAACCGGTCCTCAACAAGAACGGGCTTTCGATTCACATCCCTCCAGAGGAGCAGCGCTTAATATATCGAGCAGCGATAGTACTGTAATACTCTCATACGCTCGCGTTACGGCACTAAAACATCCGCCGTACCTCTGCTTGCTCGGTTGTCTTCGTAACGTTGATACATTTGCATGAATTGTGTAACAGCTGCCCTGAAAAACGAACATCTGACATGATGTTGTACAATCCCATCCAGATGCAGCGTTTGTTTAGAACAAGCAGACGTAGAGCCGGATCGTTTGGAGCAGCAGTAACCGCCGATGAAACGTGTCGTAAACGTGACGCTTAGCAGCAGCTGAGCGGCTTCACTGGACACAAACAGGCTCTGGTTGGAACTCAATTCTTGTTTCATGCAATCTGAATCTCTGGTAGAGAGTCGTCACCCCGAGCTCGAGTTCTGAGTCGAACCAATCACAGAATTCAACCCAAAAAAAGCCTCTCGTTCCTCAGGAATTTTCTTTTGTCCTCTTTTCCTTTGTCCTCAATCTTCAGGCTTGGAAAAATGGCCACCTGTCTCAAAAAGGGTTTCTTCTGCCACAAGGTCATTGATCCCTTCCAGCCGTCCAACAACTTCAGTGCCCCAGTCACCGTCTCTGTCTCTGTCTCTGCCTCTGTCTGCCTCTGTCTGTCTCCGTCTCCGTCTCCGTCTCCGTCTCTGTCTCTGTCTCTGTCTCTGTCTCTGTCTAGCTTCCTTTGGACGAGTTTCGTAGATCTGCGCAGGTTGAAGGTAAAGCTCCTTGAACAGAAGCTGCACTGAAGTCAGAGCAAGCGTGTCTTCTCTTCTTCTTCTCTTCTTCTTCTCTTCTTCTTCTCTTTCTCTTCTCTGCTTCTCTTCTCTGCTTCTTTTCTCTTCCTCTTCTCTTCCTCTTCTCTGCTTCTCTTCTTCTTCTTCTTCTCTTCTTCTTCTCTTTCTCTTCTCTGCTTCTCTTCTCTGCTTCTTTTCTCTTCCTCTTCTCTTCCTCTTCTCTGCTTCTCTTCTTCTTCTTCTTCTCTTCTTCTCTTCTTCTTCTCTGCTTCTCTTCTTCTTCCCTTCCTCTTCTCTTCTTCTCTTCTTCTTCTCTGCTTCTCTTCTTCTCTTCCTCTTCTCTGCTTCTCTTCTTCTTCTCTTCTCTTCTTCTTCCCTTCTTCTCTTCCTCTTCTCTTCCTCTTCTCTTCTTCTCTTCTTCTTCTCTTCTTCTTCTCTTCCTCTTCTCTTCCTCTTCTCTGCTTCTCTTCTTCTCTTCTTCTCTTCTTCTTCTCTTCCTCTTCTCTTCTTCTTCTTCTCTTCCTCTTCTCTTCCTCTTCTCTTCTTCTTCTTCCCTTCCTCTTCTCTTCTTCTCTTCTTCTTCTCTTCCTCTTCTCTTCTTCTTCTTCTCTTTTTCTTCTCTTCCTCTTCTCTTCTTCTTCTCTTCCTCTTCTCTTCCTCTTCTCTGCTTCTCTGCTTCTCTTCTTCTCTTCTTCTTCTCTTCTTCTCTTCTGCTTCTCTTCTTCTTCCCTTCCTCTTCTCTGCTTCTCTTCTTCTTCTCTTCTCTTCTTCTTCCCTTCTTCTCTTCTTCTTCTCTTCCTCTTCTCTGCTTCTCTTCTTCTCTTCTTCTTCTCTTCCTCTTCTCTTCCTCTTCTCTTCTTCTCTTCTTCTTCTCTTCTTCTTCTCTTCGTCTTCTCTTCTTCTCTTCTTCTCTTCTTCTCTTCTTCTTCTCTTCCTCTTCTCTTCTTCTTCTTCTCTTCTCTTCCTCTTCTCTTCTTCTTCTCTTCCTCTTCTCTTCCTCCTCTCTGCTTCTCTTCTTCTCTTCTTCTTCTTCTCTTCTTCTCTTCTTCTCTTCTTCTCTTCTTCTTCTCTTCTCTTCTTCTTCCCTTCTTCTCTTCTTCTTCTCTTCCTCTTCTCTTCTTCTCTTCTTCTCTTCTTCTCTTCTTCTTCTCTTCCTCTTCTCTTCCTCTTCTCTTCTTCTCTTCTTCTTTGCTGGCTCCCTCTCTACCTGCGTTCTCGGTGACTTCAACAAACCCGTTGCACAAACACATCCAGCGATTCGTGAATCTTTTCTTATGAAGGAGGATAATTGATTCCTCAGTTGTGTGAAGGCAAACCAGCGAGTTGTCTCCAGTATCTCTAGTTATGTCCCAGGCATTTACCCTGAAGTGAAGTAGTACTATAATTTGGTATTGATCACTAATTATTACAGTACAGTTCAAGCTAAACTATTGTTGTGGGCTATCTTTTAATACAATGCTAATTAACTTTGGCATGGAGGAATCCATATTTTGCATTAAGCTCACTGTTTCCATTGTTGTTGGGAAACTCAAATCCAACAAGGTTTGCAGCATCTATCGTTCCACCGCTGTCCAGCAGTATATCCTTCATAACGTTTTGTATGACGACACAGATCACGGCACTGACTGGGCGTGCTCGCTTGCTTTATGCAAACCATTCCCTCGATGTGGACTCAGTGTCGGCTCAACTTGGAGCATACAATGTGGAAATAAATATAATTTGGACGTGTACCTTTCCCTTATTTTAATTGCAGTTATAACTTGGTAAAGGCTGGAAACATCACAGACAGTAGGTAACACGACTACCGGTACTCCTGCTGGTTGAAGTTCAGGAAGGAGGCACACAGATTTCATGTATCTGTTTTCCTGCGTGGCTATTTTCACACCATGGAAATCTGGTTTCCCATAACAACGCTGCCACTGGACGGAACAGGTGTCCCGCCTCTTTTCCTTCCTGTGTCTTTGTTGCTGAGGGACAAAGGACTGTTCTATGTGGAGAAATGTTCTCCACATAGAACAAACAATTTCATCTGTTCCGGTGTCTGAAAACACCCAAATAAATGCTAATAACAATGGATTTATTTTTTAACTACTATATAGATACACACACACTAAATGATAAACAGTATTATTGTAATATAAAATGTTGTTTTATTATGAATTTGACCTTCGACACAGACGATAGTGGCTAACAGCGGCGGAGGGGCTGGGGGGGTCGCACACTTTCTACACTTTATTCTGTACCTTTCAGAAGACGAGAGGTAGACGAGAGGGAGACGAGGACGGAAGCTGGTGAAGACCTGAACTGATCGAGTCACGCGCTATCCGAGCGCTCGCCTATCAGCGCCACCATCTGGCGGGTTTGCTCGTGTCTCGGAACACTCGCGGGTCGAAGTGTTACTGTACTTTGTAAATCATCTTCTGATGCTCCAGGGGTCACCAGGGGTCACCTGCGTGTTTCCGGTATCTCAACCCCCCACATCCTCACCTCGGTGACCCAGCCGGGGTCGAACCGACCACGCCTCGAGTTCAGGTAGCAGCGGTCTGTCTCCTGTGGTGCCGCTCCTCGCCGTAGGCTTTGTGTCGTGTTGCCTGCTTTGATGGACGTGCCTCTCGACCTCTGACCCCGCGTACGATAATTACGTTCTTGATGCCACAGATTCAACCATGAGAGTTTCCGTCCATGCGTCTCCCCCGTCTCCCCCGTCTGGCTGCCTCACGCCGTCAGCCCTCGCCTCCGTCTGAATCCACGTCGGCTCTTCTTTATATCAGCGGCTTAAGTTTGTTCATCGAGCTTTGAAGCCACTTTTAGGGGGGAAAATTAAGTCTTCAGAATAAATATGAGGGAAAAAACAAAAGAATTTGTGCTTTTGGCTCTTGTTCAGGTCAGCGCTCTCTCACTGACTCGCTCCCTTCCTTTCCACTCGCTCCTGTTCCCCTTCCTTTCCCACTATTTTCACATCTGGAGGCTATCTGCTGTGGCTGCGTGACTCCTCGCCTGCTATGGGACAGCCTGCGTTGGAATTGGACTTCAGACTTTCAGCAAACATTGTTTGAGGAGGTAAAGTAGTGGAGCAGAACGATGCTTTCCTGTTTCCTGTTTCCTGTTTTATGGGAGTCTGTGCTTCAGACTGCGCTTTCATACGTTCTCTAGCATCCAGTAACGCTGATAATGTTCGACAGCAGGCATCGTGACGCTTTCAGCTTTACAGAGAGCTGATTCAAGCGTTCTGAAGTTCTCTCTCTGCTGAACTTTCATTCTGACTGGTTCCTGAAAAAGGTTCACAAGAGTTTGATCTTCATCCGGGCGTTCACATGCTGCTGAGCGGATTGTGTTTGTGTTTGTTAGAAAAGCCGGGGGACGGGACGGCACGGGACGGGGCTGGACGGGACGGGACAGGGCTGGACAGGACGGGACAGGGCTGGACAGGACAGGACGGGACGGGACGGCACAGGGCTGGACAGGACGGGACGGGACGGGACGGGACGGGATGGGGCTGGACGGGACGGGACAGGGCTGGACATGACGGGACAGGGCTGGACGGGACGGGGCTGGACAGGACGGGACAGGGCTGGACAGGACGGGACGGGACGGGACAGGGCTGGACGGGACGGGACAGGGCTGGACAGGACGGGACGGGACAGGACGGGACGGGGCTGGACGGGACGGGACGGGACGGGACGGGACGGGGTAGGACAGGACAGGGATGGGCGGGGCAGGGATGGGCGGGGCAGGGATGGGCGGGGCAGGGATGGGCGGGGCAGGGTTCATCATTATAGAATTCTAAGTATTGAACACGAAAGTAGGAATAGATTACTCACAACTGTTTTTGTTAGCAAAAACTATTTTCTGTCATTTTACCGATAAATCAGATTTATAAGTATTTATAGCATTGATCAGCCAAATCGAACAACTGTGGCCAGATCAATCCAGTAGATCTGCTGTTTCATGAATATATAATATATGTTTATATACTTGTACTGAGGTGTAAACATTGGTGTAATTTCATTCATACCAGAAGAGTTTCTTACACATTGTTATTTTTTGTAAAGGACGATGGATCGATGTTTGTTGGAGACGTGGGGAGGGTTCACATCTCATCTCTTCAAATGATCCCATCATATTTAGTGAGGCCCAAAGATCTCGGCACACAGAGACACCTTTTGTTGTTGTATAAAACCTGTCTATTGCCATAGAAACGAAACTGCACTGAGAGCTTTTGAAATGAAATGTTAAACACAATTCACATCTGATACAGGCAGAAGATTCGTGTGTACTTTTAAACATTCACATCCAGCACAGTATGCTTCCTGTTGATTGCAGCATTTGCTCTTCCTCCCAGCCACTAGTCACAGCGAGGAAATGGAGATTCACGGCGTCACCGGTCCCACGAGATCCACACATTCTGACACGGTTCCAGAACATCTTTTTCAAAATAACATTTCTTTCTGGTTTATTCCTTGTTTTCTTTTTGAAGTAAATGGGCCTCTGTCATTTACAGCAGTAGCCAAAGATCAAAGCTGCTTCCTGTGTCCGTTAGTGGGCTGGGTGAATTATCATCAACACATGAATTGATGATTGATTTTTACCTTCCTGTGACCTCAGCTAGCTCATCTTGGATTATAGTAAATGAGTATTGCCCCTAATGGAGCAGGAATAATCCAGCCACCCTGGGGAATAGACGTCATGTGAGGTCATTCCAAATGTTGAAATTGGCTGCAGTGTGTGACAATTTGCTCTCGATTTATCCCTCCTCTTTCTTGGCCAGATTGCTATCAGCTAAAAACTCTTGTTCACCGTCTTCCTCCTGTCATCAAACATGCAGCTTTTTAAAGAATAGGATGGGGTGCTCTGATTTCAACGGATATAATATGTTCATGTGCACGGATGTGTGTTTGGATGATGTCATTATTATTGTCTCTTTGCACCATAGATACAATTTCTTTTTTTTTTTGTAAATAAATTTTATTGAATTTTTGTTACAGAACATAAACAATAACAAGCACTCTGTAATCACAAATATATCAAAATACAAAGAAATATACACCACCATCCAAAATAAAGTTGCTTCCTATAACTCCATACCATCGTCACTCAAAAACCCAACCCTGTAACCCCGCACCGCCCACTCGCTCCGCTCTAAAAGAAAAGGAAAAAAAAGAAAAAAAGGAGTAAATCTAAGTTAAGAATTAAAATATAGAAATAACCAAAATAAATACAACAAAAATAACAACATAGTCACCAGAAAACAAAAACAATAAGTTCTGAGGTAGATGATGACATTAGATCACGGGAACACGCCAGTTTAGCGCATATCTCCCCTTATTTACTGTGTCCCGAAGGGACGGGGGCAAGTACTTCAGAAAGGCTGAGGGCAAGTACTTCAGAAAGGCTGACCACGTTCTCTGGAACAGGCCATCGCCCCCTTTCATCCGTGCAGTAAGCCTCTCTAAGGGCAGAACTTTGTACGCTTCTTGGTACCGTTGTGTAACAGTGGGAGGTCTGGCACTTATCCACTGTTTCAGAATGCATCTCCTAGCCAGAAACAACAGCTTGTCACAGAGTCTGAAATCAAATCTGCTCAGGGATAATGTCTTTGAAGGCAAGCCTAAAATGAAAAGTCCTGAATCCTTTGTAACCCTAACTGGAAAAATCCTCCTCAGTTCCTGGGCTACATTGCTCCAAAACCTCAAAATCAGGCGACTGTCTCAGAAACAGTGGATGTATGTCCCCACCGACCGTTTACATTTAATACAAAGAGGGGAGGTCTGCTTATCCATCTTATTAAGGAGATATGATGTTATATGGGATAGATACCATTTCTATCTGAATCATGCGGCTTTAAATATCAGGGAAAATGCGGCATTGACTTTCAACCAGGCTTTTGTTGCTCGCTAATTGCAAGACGATCCAGATCCATAAAAGTAATGCAACATGGTTTAAACTCAGTTATCCTGGTAGCTGATCCAGACCAGGACACCAGCCGGGTCTGGATCAGGCTAATCCTCAGTTGTTAAATAGAGTTGCTGAAACGGGAACAATCTCTGTTTTGGGCGACTCTCAGTACGACGGATACGGATATCGAGAAAGCCTTCCGTACTCACGCTGTCGTCCTTTAGTATCTATTTGGGCACGTTTTCATATTGATGGCCAATAAAGACAAGAAGACATGAAAGCAATACCACTGGAAGCAGTCGAGGGAACTGTAGCTGCAGGTTCACAATTCATTCAGGTTTATTTATGTAGCGCCAGATCACAACAGGAAGTCATCTCAAGGCACTTTACAGGGAAAGACAGAAAAACTTCCCTGGAACAGGCAGAAACCTTGGACAGAACCTAAGGCACATTGTGGACGGCCATCTGTCTGACCGGCTGGGTTGAGAGAGAGAGAGAGAGAGAGAGAGCGAGAGAACAAGACAAAACAAAGAACAAAGAACAAAGAGCATGTTCACAATGAAACTGTGATCTGATTTTTTGACTTTCCATCGCCGTCCTTGTGCAATAGGAGGACTGAGCAGTGGACATGAGCTCTCCCACGCACTCCGCCCTGCAGCCTCTGACTGTGCTGCTCTTGGCCTTGGTTTTGGTGCGTTGCCAGGCCCCTCTTGAACCAGGGCAAGAGGACGAGGAGGAGCTCAACGTTACAATCAAAGGGACGAAATCTGAGCTCCCTGAATGTCCACAAGAGTGCAGCTGCACGGCGGAGGGGGCGGTGGACTGTGCTGGGGTCGGCCTCACAGCGTTTCCTGCTGAGCTGTCGGACGACGCCCGGCAGCTCTCGCTCCAGGTATCTATCGTGCTAGCCTCAACACTCTGACTGAATTCAGAAGGACCTCAGACGAAACTCTCATCTGCGCTTGTTTGTCTGTTGCCTTGCCAGAACAACAAAATTGAGACGATAACAGTGGAACATATTTCCCATCTGCATCAGCTTGAGACTCTCAACCTGCAGAACAACTGGCTCACAACAGACGGTAAACGCCTTAAACATGGGTCCCGAACCCGGGGTGCAAGGTCAGACCCTTAATAGAGACCAGATAAATGGGGCTGTGCACGCACTACGTGCAACAGTGGAAGATGCATTTTTTTCTTACTATTATTGTCTCTTTGCACCACAGATACCATTTCTATCTGAATCATGCGGCTTTAAATATCAGGGAAAATGCGGCATTGACTTTCAACCAGGCTTTTGTTGCTCGCTAATTGCAAGACGATCCAGATCCATAAAAGTAATGCAACATAGTTTAAACTCAGTTATCCTGGTAGCTGATCCAGACCAGGACACAAACCGGGTCTGGATCAGGCTAGTGTCCCGGTAGCTGATCCAGACCAGGACACGAGCCGGGTCTGGATCAGGCTAGTGTCCCGGTAGCTGATCCAGACCAGGACACGAGCCGGGTCTGGATCAGGCTAGTGTCCCGGTAGCTGATCCAGACCAGGACACCAGCCGGGTCTGGATCAGGCTAGTGTCCCGGTAGCTGATCCAGACCAGGACACGAACCGGGTCTGGATCAGGCTGGTGTCCCGGTAGCTGATCCAGACCAGGACACCAGCCGGGTCTGGATCAGGCTGGTGTCCTGGTAGCTGATCCAGACCAGGACACCAGCCGGGTCTGGATCAGGCTGGTGTCCTGGTAGCTGATCCAGACCAGGACACAAACCGGGTCTGGATCAGGCTAGTGTCCTGGTAGCTGATCCAGACCAGGACTCTTTTTCTTTTACGTTGCTATGACGACACCAATGACGGTGTTGATGCTGTTCGAGCTCCGGCGGGGTGGCTGTGGCTCGGTAGAGCGAGTCATTCAGAGACCAGTGGGTCAGCGGTGCCCTTGGTCTGAACTCCCAGCAGGCCTGGCAGTCGCCCACTGGACTGTGAATGTCTATCTTTCATTCCTCCTCTAAGTCTAGCATTATATATTTATATGAATTTTAAAGGTTACAGGATGTGTTATATTCACCCCACCCACTCCAGTTTTTGCCGGTTAGCCCTCGAGACTAGAGTACACATGTTTGGTGAATACTACACACTTGTCAGCCTGTTTACTGGCGTGTGATGGCTTTTCTCTTCCCAGGCCTTGAAGATGAAGGTTTTGCGATGCTTGAACAGCTGTCTTATTTATATTTGGCAAATAACAAGGTGAGTCATACCTGACATTCACGTGGTTTCCTTCTCACCCAGTGGAGGGAGCCCGTTTCAGCTGCCGGTTCTGCCTTGAGAGTCTGGCTTTGCCTGCGATGCTCCCGTGTCTTGTCCCTCTTGTGCTTGCAGCTCACCTCGGCCCCGAGGGTCTTACCACCCTCTTTGGTCAGTGCGGACTTTGCTGCGAATCAGCTCGCAGCTATTTACCCACACACATTTGGCCATAAACCCAAACTGAGGTAAACATCTGCAAGCTTCGCTAGATTGACTACTTGTTGCTGAAATGGTGATTTCCGTCATCCATGACTTCCAGGTCTGTGTATCTCCACAACAACAAGCTGACTGATGCAGGGCTTCCTCATCATATGTTTAATGGCTCTGGCAACCTGGAAATCCTCACCATGTCCAGCAACTTCTTGCAGACTGTCCCTGGAAATCTGCCCTCTACCCTTTACCGTCTACATCTGAAGGTCCAGCACAAATGTGGATTGGGTTTTAGCCGTGGGGTGGATGTCTTTTTTCATTCATGAATACAGTAATCACATAAGACCTGCTCCTGTCATAGAGTAACAAGCTGGAGCAAATCCCAGCAGGGGCTTTTGACAACTTGCAGAACCTCAGAGAGCTGTATCTCCAGAATAACCACCTCAGCAACGAGGGCATGGATAACGAGACTTTCAGGTAGACTAAACCCTAGTTGTGTTGCCTCTATTGCAACAGAAAAAAAACACAAAATAACAGAATTGATCTGAATTCAAATGCATTTATGACTTTCTCTTCTCCTGCCAGTCAGCTCAACAGCCTGGAGTATTTGGATTTATCCAATAACAACCTGAGTGTTGTCCCAACGGGTTTGCCTCGCAATCTGTTGCTGCTCCATCTGGAGAAAAACTCCATTCGCAGTATCCCGGGAGACGCCCTGAGTTCTGTCAGAAACCTTGAGTACCTGCTCCTCCATAATAACATGCTTCGATCACGTTCCATCCACCCGGCTGCATTCCAGGTGCGTTTCCAGTATATAATAGATATTACATTTTAGATATGTTTTGTAACCGTGCATTGCCGGTTGACCGTACATTTATATTCTCATTAGGGCTTAAAGAAGCTTCACACTCTCCACATATACAACAACCTTCTGGAACGGGTTCCTCGGGGCTTGCCTCGGCGAGCCAAGACCCTGATGATACTGCACAACTTGATTTCGGAAATTGGCCGCAATGACCTTGCCCATCTGTTCACTCTGACTGAGCTCAACCTCAGCTACAACAAACTGACCAGCCCGAGGGTCCACCACGAGGCCTTCAGGAAGCTGCGCATGCTGGAAACCTTAGATCTGTCGGGGAACGGTCTTCACTTGCTGCCTATGGGTCTTCCTCGCAGTCTGCGTGTGCTTGAAATCAAGAACAACCAGCTAAATTCTATTCCGGATGGTGCACTGTCAGGCATGGGGAACCTGCAGAAGATCATCCTGAGCAACAACCAGCTGAAGCTGAATTCTATCTACCAGGGAGCCTGGATGGAGCTCAGCGCTCTGGCGGTGAGTGAGCAGCAGGAGGAGAGTTCGGGTTGCTTCGTTGGCCAGCTGAGAGGCCAACAATCTGAGTGCTGAAGTTAAGGTTATGTTCCTTCTCCATCTTGTGACTTTAGACTTTAGACCTGTCTGACAACCAGCTTTCACACGTCCCCTCGGACCTGCCTGAGTCTCTGGAATACCTTTACCTGCAAAGTAACCGCATCTCCAGCGTACCTGCCTCAGCTTTTGAAGGCACGCCAGACATCAAGGGCATCTACCTTCGGTAAGGGACCTTTATGCTTTCCTTACGACAGGAGACAGGAGAGTTTCGTTTTTCAGCGCAGTGGCATTACTGCTAATTCTTTGGCTTCCTGTCCAGGAACCCTCCATTTGTCTTCCACCATTGTTTGAAAGACGTGCAGAAATCCTTAAAGCAATCCTGTTCGACATCCTATGTCTGGGCTTTGTGCAAATCTTGGGAAATCTCCTAACATACTTTTCATTTCACTGTTTGCTGAACAGATTTTTACAATCAGTTCAGAGCTGATTTAGATACAAATTGTTTGCAATTTTTCTAATTCTTGAAGATTGTTATTGCTTCTTAAAATGTACAAATGTTTCAAACAAGTTGGCAACATTATGCTAAAATGTCAATAAAAAGAGGATTTTAAACCTGAATTAATTTGAACATGGTTGAGTGGCCCCTCCCTGAGATGCATATTTTACACGATTTGATTGATCTAACGCACCCTGTAAATAGCAGAGAGCTGAACTGTAGTAGGGCGTTGTCTCTTAGAACCTATGGGAACAGTACCGGTACTTTAAACCTCATCATGCAACTCAGAATCTGCTTATTGAACAGATCATTTGAAAAACAACGAAAAAGATTTCAGATATTTTTCTAATTGAATATGCCGTGCTTCAAATTTGAGGTGTTTTAAACTAGAGCTAACATAATTCAGCGAATATTTTCCTTTGCCATTGAAATTCACGTCACTGTCATTTTAGCACGTTATTTTTGTTGTTGTTTCTGTTTCTGAATCTTTAGGAACGATTGTGACTCTAGATCGCGGGCCACAATGGGTTCTAAAAGTTGCCAGCGGGGCCGGGCCAGGAACAGATGGATGGAGCATTTGTGTGAACTAATATAAATAACATGTAAAAGACATTACAGGAAAGGATTTTAACTTTTAAAGGTAGCATTACAGGGAAAAGGGAAAAGGGAAAAGGAATGAGGTTTAATTATAACAACATTCTCTTTAATGATATAATTTGGACAAGTTTGGTGGGCCGGAACAAAAAGCCCAAAGGGCCGTATATGGCCCCCGGGCCGTAGTTTACCCAAGCCTGCTCTAGATACATTAACCTGCCTGTGAATGACTAGCGTGACTGTTGGTCGTTATCGTGTGTGTACTCACATTGTGGATGATCCCGGCGTGGGGGTGGGCTGTTCCCCTCACAGATACCATTCTTCATTGTCATCGGCTGTCTGTTATCCATCTTGTTGGATGCTGTGCTTTTGACTATTTCAACTGAAGATAAGTGCAACACAAGCTCTCTTTCCCCCCTTTCTTTAGGTTTAACCGCCTGTCTGTGCACTCTGTGGACGAGAGCTCCTTCGCACACCTGTCCAGCTTACAAGTGCTGGACATCAGCGCAGGAAACACTGAAGGAAAACATGAAGAGGGACTGGATGGTGACAAAATGATGGAGGAGGAAACATAAGACGTGCAGAAGTAAACTGACTTTGGACAGTTTCGAATGGGGATGAACCTGTAAATGTTCATTTCTGAGTTGTGCTGAGTTCAGTCTTTCTGGTGCGGGATACCGGATGTCTAGTTTCCATCTTTTGGGCTGGTTAGATTACATATCTTTAGACCTGAGCTAATATTTGTTTTTGATACGCAGCAGCTAACCACTTCATTTGTTTTTGTGCTTTATTCTAAAAATGAAATCATAAACATCTGTTTGAATTTCTGCATGTATTTCAATACCAAAAGCTCAATCACACTGTTTTCATCTTTCTGGTTTATATCTGCTCACTTTTGTGCTTGGAATGCATTGAAACAATTTGTGAGGTTAAGCAGTGAAATTAGGAAACATTAAAATACTGAATGAAAAATGAATCCAATAAAAACTCCTTTAATTCATACTCAGCCCTCAGCATTGCAGCTTTCTCCTAAACACCTTAAGAAAGTGAAAATATGATGCATAAATTAGATGGAAGTCATGAAGAGCTAAAACGAAGAATCAAGTCTCGGGTCCAGATACTGGAGAAAACAAAGAAAAGTAGCGTCCGGGCTGATGGTAAACGGACTGCACTCATAAAGCGCCCTACACGAGGCCTCACATTCACCCATTCACGCACACACACACATTCACCCTCCAGTGGGTGACTGCTGCCATACCCACTGGGAGCAGTTTGGTGTTCAGCGCCTCGCCCAAGGACACCTCGACACGAAGACAGTCAGGGCTGGGATTCAAACCATCGACCTTCTGATCGCTGGACGACCCACTCTGTGGTAGAGACCCACTTTACCACAGCCGCCGGTGATGACGGGGAGAGTTAGTGGGGGATGACACCGGCCCGCCTCAAGGTGTGACACTTTGCACTGCGTGATTATGCTAGTTTTACTGCTGCTAATACGCGTCTGTGTATCCACTCCTGATGCTGCTGTTTCTGTGATGTCTGTGTAACTTAGTCTATTTTAGGGCGTACACAGCTAGCATCTATTATTGTTATTACTGTTTAATGCACGACTTCACCGATAAATCCTAGTCTGTGAATCCTCATTGACAATAAACTAATTCTGATTCTAAAAATGAACAAATAATTGTGATTATGTGCAGGTGTAGTTTCAATTTATAAAGCGCTGTGTGTTGTTGTGGTTTGGGTCGATGTCTGACCTCCTTCAGTTCATTTGAACAACTACAGGCACATAATGAACGTTTGTCTCTCTATGTTTTATGTTCTTGATGCAAATGATGTGCTAATAAACGTTATATTCCTTAGAGCAGCTCCGAGTCAAACACTCACAGAGTGTCACACCTGGAGGCGGGCCGGTGTCATTCCCCCAATAACTCTCCTTGTCTTCCCCTCTCCTGTGCTCCTGCCAATCAGTTCATTCCCGTCACCTGTGCTCCTGCCATCACCTGCATCTCATCGGTCCGGACACTATATACACCCAGCTCAGTCCTCTGCTCTCTGCCAGATTGTCAGTGATGCATCCTACTTTCCAGCAATTCAGACTGACCTCCCGTGTACCGACCCTGCCTGATTCCTGGACCCTGCCTCTTCGCCTGCCCCTTGGGATCTGTCTGCTGGTCTGTCTGGATTTTCTGGTTTGTGACCCCTGCCTGTTTTTGGACCTTCCCTTTGCCTGCCCATTCAAATCTGTCGTGCGTTTGGGTTTTTGTCTGCCTCTGTCTGTGACAGAACAATCTGGCCAAACATGAACCCAGCCGACAGTGACCTGGTTCTGCGTCATGAGCAGCAGCCGGCTGACGAGCTGCAGTCATGGGGAGCCCGTCAGGATCGTGCTGTGGCCGCTGACCAAAAACAGTTGCAGAGGTTTAAGGTAAGCCGGCCCAGCCGCATGGAACAACCCCACCCGGAATGTCACATGCCTCCTCCTGAACGTTGCTCCGGAGCTTCTGGGACCTGCCGTGCATTTCTGGTCCAGTGCTCGTTAGTGTTTGAGCAGCAGCCCTCCGCCTTTCCTTCTGAGTTGTCCCGGGTGGCCTACATTGTCTCCCTCCTCACTGGGAGAGCGCGGGACTGGGGTACAGCAGTGTGGGAGAAGGATTCGCCCGTCTGCTCCTCTGTTTCCCGGTTTTCTGAGGAGATGAGAAAAAAATTCGATTAGGTTACTCTTGGAAGAGAAGCCGCACGCAGACTGATGACTATTGCGCAAGCAGGGCGCACCGTGGTGGATTACGTTGGCATCAACGAAACAGCTGCCAGTATTGTGGCCAGTCGGGGCATTTCATCAGCTCCTGTCCAGAGAAGGGCACGGCTTACCAGTCCAGGCAGAGGGGGTTGGTAAGCCACACCACGACCCAGGATAAGCCCGCACGACCCGTCCTCCAGGCTTGGCTTCAGTGCGCTGAGGGTGATTATCAAGTGGACGCCCTCATAGACTCGGGCGCAGACTGCAACTTCTTGGATATCTCTGTAGCCAGTCAGCTGGGTATCAACCACGAGCTGCTGTCTGAGCCCATCGGGTCACTCAGCGGACAGCCCCTGTCACCATGACCATATCGGGTAACCACGTTGAAACCCTCTTGCTCCACCTCATCCACGCGCCTCAACAACCCCGTATCCTTGGGTACCCCTGGCTCCAGGGTGACATCCCTCCCCCCCCCCCCACCGGCCATATCACTGCGCCATCGACATCCTACCAGGTACATCTCCCCCCCCATGGGGGAGAGTCTACTCCCTGTCACACAAATCACACAACTTTTATTTAATCGACTCATATTTTGATGAGTAGATGCAAATTTGCGTTGGGCAACTCGAATCACGCAATGGTGCATCATGAATCATCATGCAATTTTAATATAAAAATACATTGTAAAAATTCCAACTTCAACAAGAAGCCAGAGTTGCCTATCAGTGTTGAGATTCTCCAGGTGTCTCGGCGTCAGTAGGGCGTTAAAGGTGAAGTCTCATTGTAGCTGTCTGCGTGGCGACAGTTTCCAATGCATCCGTAACTAGAAATGAGTCAATACTCACAGGAAAGGAAACTGTAGCAAGTCCATAAACATGAACATTTGTGTTGTTTGGGGCGAATGCAGCAGTAGAAATGAAACAGAGGCACTATTACCTTTCTACTGTTTTTCACTGTGGATCAACAAAGGGGGCTGAACTTTGGTGGAAGTTCTCTAAAAAAGTGGCTCGTCTCTCGGCTCCTTGAAAGATGACTAATGGTTTGTTTGAGGATATTTAAAAAGCAGATAGCAGCAGTTAGCAGCTAACTCTTCAAACAGGAAATCAACCCTCATGCCGCAGGAATATATAATTGTTGTTTCATTGTTTACTAAATGCTGCTCGGCGCACATGGAAAGCATCGTCCGGGGCACATTTACGTCAGGCGTATTTCACGAAGTTTCTGCATTGTCTGGTAACTGAAATCCGACTCTGCAGCAACATTATGCTGCTGTCAGCTGCAAAAACGTTCAGAAGGGTCTTTGTTGTCCTGCTGCTTCACAATCTGTGTAAAACTGCCTTGAAGCATGTGATTGAGTACTTCATCTTGAAACGAACAGCAAGTCAGAAGAGAAGAGAGCGCCTTACTGCTTACTGAATACTGCTTGAGCTGTGTAGTACTGTATAATCGTGTGCATGTGTGAGAATAACAGGATGTGCCTCTGCACTTGTGTGTTGATCAGTGTCACTGATACAGCCAGAAGAGAACACCCCCCCCCATCACGCTATCTCCGTCCCTCTGCTCGGGTCCACCTCCCTCCAGCTCTGCTCGCTGACCTGCATTTGGTCAGTCGGCCTTTCGTCAGTGGCACAGAGGCGGCTGCGCTCTCTGGAATAAAGGCAACACTGTATCACAGAAAACCACTGATGATGTCAGCTTGTTATTGACTCTCCCGGGTCTGAATGACTGAGCAGAGGATGGGGGTGGGGCGGAATCTATCTATTGCAGCGAGGTGACCAGCCATGCACAAATGAGCTCTGTGTGTGTGTGTGGGGGGGGGGTGGGTAGGATCCTGCAGTCCTCCTTTCTGCAGACATAATCTGTCCCAGTTGCTGCACACCACTTACAGTTTACAATAAACTCTCTCTCTCTCTCTCTCTCTCTGGCCCCATTCAGACAGAATTTCCAATGCTGACCGAGTGCACCTTTATTCTACACTGACTTCCTGTTTGAATGCGATGAAGGTTGTCGGTTTATTCACCTCTGAGACAGATTTAGAGGTGGAAATCACACAGACACCTGTATGAAGGTGAATTGGAACAGCAGCCAATAGCAAGCAGTTTTATTGATGGGTCTGACTTCTAGCAATTGAGCGGAAATAGCGAAACGTTTATTTAGGATATGTCTGTGAAACATGTGACATGTCTCAAAATGTCTTATTTACGTAGTTTACCTTAATGACAGTTGACCAAGTTAAAATCTGAGTTACATATGTCGAGCAGGAATAGTATCGATTGCTTATATTGACCAGTTTTGTGATGAGTCAAAATATTTTCGTGAAAGACGTCATTAGCTGTCTCAAGTATGTCTGACATAACAAGTCATTTTGGTTCTGTCAAATGTCAAGAAAACATTTTGTATATGACCTGTAAATAGGGGCCACGGTGGCGTAGTAGAGGGTACCGGCTTCGGTACCTATCTGTGCCGAGTTTGGATGTTGTCCCTGTGTCTGTTTTGGTTTTCTTTTTTGAGTCGTTGTCTGTCTCTGCATTTCTTGATAGGCTCCAGCAATACCCATGGCCCCACAAGGTGGAAAAGTTGATCCAGAGCTTCTGAAGATACAACAAAAACATTTGTCCACTACTAATTCCAGTGTCTTGGTAAAGGCCTGTCACGGGGGCTGGGCCGACTGGGCGCTCTAAACAGGCACAACAGCCGATGCAGGTTATAGCTGGTCTTTAATGATCCGCCAGAAAACAGTGACTTCAGAAGGTTCGAGGACGTGGGCGAGGAGGCTCTGTAGAACTGCCACGGTGACGACAGGAAACAGGCTGTGACGGGGAGCCAAGTGGACGATGAGCACGTCGAGTCAGGTGCGCTGGGAGACGCTGACACTCTGGCGAGGTGTGGAGCGAAGGCCCGAGTCTTTATGGTGCGAGTGAGGAGACGAGGCCCGACTGGAATCAGCTGCGCAGGGCTGCCACTCCTGCTCCAGCTCAGACAGAGAAAACTATCAGGGAGACAGAATCATGACAAGGCCAGCTAAAACATAATCTCCTTTCTGGAGATTAATGAGAGAGATATTATTGAAAGTGCCCAAAAACAAAATTGTTTTGCTGTCGCTATCGCAGCTCTTTAGTCAGCATCTTGTTCAGCAGCCTAGATGTTATCTTTGTCAGGAATATCAATTCAAAACACGAAATTATGTGAAGAAGACAAAGCTCATTTTATTATTCACATAAGATGTGGCTTTCCTTTTTCTCGTAGATCGTTGCACTCTAGATTAAATTTAAAAAGAGGAATAGAACCTTACCAATAAACTTTATATTATGCACTTGCAATAACTATTGAACAAGTATTACACCAATAACTACTCACTATTAGTTGTGGTCTCAATAATCGCTTCTGTCCTTCATGTTCACGTTTTTGTGTTTCATAAATTCCACATTCTTGTCTTTTAATCCGGGTTCTTGGTCTCTGTGCTGAAGCAGGTTTAACCCCTTCATAAATAAAATAATGCATTGATTTTATAGAGCGCTTTTCTAGACACCCAAAGACGCTTCACATGGTACATTATTCATTCACTCCATACTTGGTGGTGGTGAGCTACTAGCCACAGCTGCCCTGGGGCAGACTGACAGGAGCGAGGCTGCAAATTTGCACCATCGGCCCTCCTGACCACCACCAACATTCACTCTCTCACAACATTCACACATTCATTGCTCGTTAACGAAGCCAGGCAGCTCTAGATAAACCGTGTTTAAGTCTGACTCCTGGTTTCTCTTCTTGGAGGTCATCGCCTCCCCTTCTTCCTCCTCTTCTTCCTCCTCAGTTGGACTTTTCTCCTTAGCAAAGAAGCTCTCCAAAGACTTTTGTTTCTTTTTATTAATTTTCGCGAGTTCACGGCTTTTTAGCAACGTATCAAGAGGCGATTGTTACGTTGGAGAAAATCCGGTCGTTTTTCAAAATAAAACACCTTTTAGACGCTAATAATCGATACAACGGAAATTGTATACGTTTTATAAATTTAATTTAAGTAATTTATTCTTTCTGTGTGGCCCGGTAACAAAGCCTCACAGACCGGTACCGGGCCGCAGCCCGGGGGTTGGGGACCGCTGCTCTAGTGGACAGGCATTAAACAATTTGACTATGTTTTAAGTGGAGACCAATCCCTCTCCAAATGTTGTGTCTCTTTCCATAGAAGCTCCCTTATGTTTAGCGATCGTTATAAAACACTGAGCGGTCAATAATTCAAGCCAAAATAAAATTACACATGCAAACAGATGAACTTAGCAAAGTCGCACATGCCATGTATGTGTGATTGACACATTATTTTATTTTCACTCCTCACTTCTTGATCACATCTTCCCTGCCTCACCTTCAGCTGTCTTTCTGAAGGTCATCCCTGGGTAAACACTGCCTTTGGGCTGCAAACATTTGTGCAACCGATTACATATCACAATGCTAGAAACTACACTTTATGGTTTATTTATCTTTAAGCCTTTTATAATATATCTATTCCGTAAAAATGAAAGTCAGTACAAATGATAAAGAATGTCTGTTGTCTGTTAGAAAACTCACTTTATTGTCACTTCTGCCACATGTAGGGGAGAGTGGGGTAAGACGAGCCACTTGTTTCTTACGTTGCCCTGCACATAAAGACACAGTACACAGAGACAGATTGACAACATATTCTTTTATTTCAGGATGTCTCCTATCGAATGAAATTCTCAGGATGCATTTCTGACAAAGCTGCCCAAAAATAATGACCGTTCAAAAGAAAAGGTTCTCCTCTGGCTCAGCTTGGCCCAGGTGAGGGGTAAGTTTAGGTTTTACAATGTAAACCTGCACATATTGTGCTAACAAACAGTTTAACAGTTTGAACTCGTGAGAACAAACCACCAATGAATTTTGAAAGGGAAGTTTCAAGGGACTGTGTTGCCCGCTCCTTGCAGTTCCTCCAGCCTTTTGAAGTGGAACCATTGGCTCAACTTACCCCAACATGTACAATATATCATTTTAGACCCAGATGAATTTGCCTCGTTTTACCTGATATGCAGAAAATGTACTTTGACAAGCAAAAAGCGTTTTTTGTGTGTGTAAAACAAGCAATTACCCTCAACCCTTGTGCTTCTCTTTAACACAGCAAGATATAAATGATAGGTGCTTCCTGAATTTATGGTCACATGACAAAACATGTGCACGGGTACCGAGATACAAGGGCTGGGTAAATTTACCCTTTTATTCTTTTGGTGTTTAATGTTACAGCTGCTACGTTGTTGTTGTTTGGGCGTATTGCTGGGACCATGTCGATTTCTACTGTTGGCGAACAGCGGTGGGAGCATATACGTTATACTTCTTCCCACTCCTTTTCGAGTGTGAATATCCTGGGTTTAAACAATTTATATGTATATAATGTAATGTACATGTAAATTCAAACTCGAAATAATCAATCAATATATAATATGTGTCACTTGTTTTGATGTTGCAAAGAGGGATGGACTATTTCAGTGGGCACTGATCTCCCTGTATTTTTTCCTAGGCATCATGAGACGACTCATAGTTGAAGCACGGCTATGGATTGTATCAGCACAGTTACTGTTCTCTCTAGTCGGCACGGTCTCCTTTGGAACTTCAGCCAATGCATATGGATAATTATTTCTATCTTTGCTTTTATTTACTTTGATGTTGTGACATTGGAATTTCAGAATTTGGGATAAATAAACTATATATATGTAGAAATAGCATTTATATGCAACAGAAAACACCTTTGGAAAGGAAACATCGCATCTGCCTGGATTATACGCAAAGATAGTGTTTCTTTCTATTTTAACGTTGTACCGAGGTAAGAGGTGGGGTTTGGGGAAGATGTCCCGCATGTGGGGGGGTCAAAGTCTGACAGCACAAACTACAGTTTACATCTAAGTTTAAGAGGTTGAGTCAGCAGCAACACTTTGATTGAGGTCAGGCAATGATTGTTTAAATGCAGTCTGAGGTTAGGGTTTGTTAGAGTTTTCCTAACTCTCCCCGGTTCTTTTATCTCATTCAGGCAGATGTTAAGTCAATGAAGAGAAAGTTTGTAAAGGTTAGACATTTAATAAAAACCCCAGGACAAGTTGGTGAGAAGATTCAGCTCTGAGGTTCGGCGATGTCAGTTGTGTCTGTCCCAATCCGAACAAAGGAGATTCTTAATGCGTCCTACTTTTAACACCTATCAGTAACAATGTGTCGCGTATCTTATTGTGTTTTAACACGATCAGTATAATCAATATAACTAAATGTTGTTCTGTCAGCGTGTAATTATATTGTGGAAGTCCATCTAATATGGAAATTCCTTACAACTTAAATAAAATTTAGACATGAGAGGAGAAAAATAAAACTGATCATGATTCATTGTGTGGGGAACATGGACATATGAACGTTATTTTGTTCCAATCAATCTGATATTTGTTGAGCCATTTTCAGTCCCAGCTGTAATATTTACATAATAGACACTCCAGAGAGTTTATAGTATTCAGGGCATCTTCTCTGATCACTGGGAATCGTTGGTGTGGAAGACACTAGGATTGTAACACATTCTGGTGGCGTTCTCCCCGCCTCCCTCCAAGCGTACTTCTGTCCTTTCTGCCTTCCTTTGAGAGTCTTTAACTGTCTGAGCTGGATAACAGTAAATGTTCATGTGGAAGAATGTGAGCTGGGATCGATGGCAATAGTAAACCAACCAACCTCTCTTTCTTATCAGCCTGATAAGAAAACACAATTCATACAAACACACACATAAAAAATGAAAGTAAACCCACAGAACAGCCCCCACACAAACACACATCTGTTTCTCTCTGTCTACTCCAGCCTCCACTGCAGAAGGTAAATTATAGCTCCATAGGTAGAGAACAGTCATTACTGTGAAGCCTTGTGAAGATGTATTATGGAGTCATGCTTTGTTATAGCACGAATATGCCAGAGGTGGAATGACGTATTACACGTCCTTTGATGGGGATATAGTACAATGCTGCCTGTGACATGGAGTTTTAAAGGCTGAGGCTGCTGTCATTGGATAAGAGATAACTAAAGCAACCAATCGGCACACGCAGTCAACACGTGCAGCCCTAACGGTCATAAAGGGCTGGCTGCCTTATCCATGGACAAGGGCTAAACAAAGAGCTGGAGAAAATGTGGGGTGTCAAGGCAACAGTGGTGCCAGTAGTGATCGGGGCAGTTGCTACGGGACATCGCCGTAGCAACTGCAAATTGCAAAACAGTAATACAGCTAAATATTGTCTGACCTAACAGCGTAAACGCTAACTCAACGTGAGTTTCACATTTAATTTTAATTTTCTGACTGGGTAAGTGCTCGCTGACTCTGTCTCACGCTTCACGACACACTCTTCGTACTCAACTCTGTGTTTGCGCTTGAGATGGTACACATTTGTTGTGTTCCCACCTTTTGCTATCACCGTTGCTTCTCAAACTTTGCATATTATGGTCTCTTGCTTCACATCAAAACCAAACCACTTCCATATTACAGAGGTACCTCCCCGTTTACAAACAATTTCTTTGTCATGCTCATTTTCTCTCTGTTGTCTCTGCTCTGCCTTTCTCCGCCACCGCTGGACCACACTGCGCCGCGCAGTTGCAGGACAAACAGCTTTTTGCTGTTTTAAATGATCATTTATACCAGTATAAGTAACTTTCCTATCATTGGAAGAATTTATACTGGTATACCGGTCTATACAAATGATTGACTGTCAGGGCACAGACAGGGAGGACCCAAAAGAACGACAGCAGAAGAGGAATCCAGAGACTATTCTTTATTAATCACACCGGGTAGTCAGTCCAAACCAGCAGACAGATCCGGAGGGGCAGGCAAAGAGAAGTTCCATGTCCTTCCACTTCCATGGAAGGACATGGAACTGTCTTTAACAAACCTACCAGTTCAGTCTGTATTGGGCTGCCCAAGCAAATCTATTGAAGTACAACAGTCTGGGAATCGATGTGTTAATTTCTCGTTGAAAATATGGTCAGAGGTGGTGAAAAGATTTAAGCTGCACAGAGAGATTGGACTTCTGAGCTGGCCGGCGTTTCATCCACACTTCCTCCCAGCAGTAATGGACCACAGGTTCAAACAATGGACCGAGCAAGGCATCACTGCCTTCTGTTTGATCGTAAAGGAAGGAAGGCTAATGAGTTTTAATGATCTATGCCAATTCAATTCAATTCAGTTTTATTTATATAGCGCCAGATCACAACATAAAGTCATCTCTTTGCAGGGAAACAGAACCCAACTTGACCCACAAGAGCAACGGAGGCAAGGAAAAACTTCCCTTTAACGGGCAGAAACCTTGGACAACCTAGGCTCATGGTGGGCCATCTGTCTGGCCGGCTGGGTTGAGAGAGAGAGAGAGAGGGAGAGAGAGAGAGAGAGAGAGAGAGAGAATGGCAGGTCGGAGACGAATCAAGGAGATGGATAGGGAAGTGATAGTGAGACAGAGCAGGAGCAGACAAAAACAAAATGCTAATACTAGCGATATAAAGCTATAAATTCTAATGCTAGCGACGTGGACATCAGCGTTGAGGGACACAGGTCCAGGTTCTGCAGCACCACGGACAGAAGGACCTGAAAGAGAAAGAGGGACAAACAGCGGGAGAGAGAGAACAAGACTACAGGAAGAGAGAGAGATTACTGACATATATTTATAACATGAATAATCAGATAAAGGGGGAGGAGCTCAGTGTGTCATGATGTTAAGCCACCAGTGCTGCCTAATGACAGCAGATTGATTATATTGATTACTGCATCGATTAACTATAAGCTTTGTTAAAAAGGAAAGTCTTTAGTCTACTCTTGAACATAGAGATGGTGTCTGTCTCAGGAACCAATCAGGGAGCTGATTCCACAATAAAGGAGCTTGATAACTGAAAGCTCCGCCCCCCTGTCTGCTCTTGGAAATTTTTGGAACCACGAGCAGGCCAGCATTTTGGGACCGCAGGGTTCTAGTGGGGCAATACGGGATAATCATCTCTGTAAGGTAAGGAGGGGCCTGGCCGGTGAGGGCTTTAAAAGTGAGTAGAAGGATTTTATATTCAATCCGTTCCCTAACAGGAAGCCAATGCAGAGACGCCAGAACAGGGGAAATGTGTTCTCTCAGTCTGGTTCCCGTCAGAACACGAGCTGCTGCATTCTGGATTAGCTGGAGACGTTTAATAGACTTTTTTGGGCAGCCGGACAGTAAGGAGTTGCAGTAGTCCAGTCTGGAAGTCACAAAAGCATGGACTATTTTTTCTGCATCTTTTCGGGTTAGTAGGTGCCTGACTTTTGAAATATTCCGAAGGTGAAAGAACGCAGCCCTTGAGATATGCTTTATCTGGGACTGAAATGACAGGTCCTGATCAAAGATTACCCCCAGATTCTTGGCAGTGGTGCTGGTGGACACTGAGATGCCATCTAGTTCAACTACAACACGAGAACAAACATTTCTGAGATGCTTTGGCCCAAGAACCAGAACCTCAGTTTTATTTAGATTTAATAACAGGAAGTTCTCAGTCATCCAGGAGTTAATGTCCTTAAGGCACGTCTGAAGTCTAACCAACTGATCGACTTTGTCTGGCTGAACGGACAGGTACAATTGAGTATTTTTACGGTGTTGCCGTGGCAATGGCCGGCATTCCCCATGTTAATCAAATGAGTGCGACACAAAAAAATCACAAGTCTTATGTCTTATATTCGGGGTCATCTTATATTCGGGCCAATACGGTAATTAGTAAAGCGGGGTTCAAAAAGACGTCTATTAACTAGTTTAGATAGGGAACATCGATTGTCTGTTAGAATGGCGGCCCCCGGTGTTCCCCTGGGTTGCCGTGCCAGGGTGCTGGCCCATGCGTCCGGGACGGCACTGAGCTGGCGCAGTTTGTCACTCCTCCGCTGGTGGTAGCGACCCGGGTCCGGCTGGTGACCTAGGCACGGCCGTTGCCCCCTCACCTCCCCTCCCTCATCTCTGACCTCTCTCCTCCACCCTCCCCGTCCCCCGCTCGCCCTCTGCTCCTTGGTCCCGTCTCCTGTCCTGCCCCCCCTCTCCCCTCTCCCTTCTCCTTCGCCTCCTCTTCCCTCCCCTCGTGGTCTTCCCCTTTTCCCCCTCTCCCCACCTCTCCTCTTCCGGCATCCTGCCTCCCGCCGGGGCCTCGTGGCTCCCTCCTTCCTGGGGGCTAGTTTGTGGGGGCTGGGTGGGAGGCATCAGGGGCGGTGCTCGATCCTGGCCCTGTGCATGGTTGGGCCCTCTGGCACCTGTGGGTGGGATGGTTGAGGTTGGGGGCACTATGGTCGGGCTCCCTCCTCCCCCCGCCTTGTGGGTCAGGGCCTCATGTGCTGCGCCTCTTAACACCACATTAGCACAACACATTTGTAAATATACCCACAGGGTACATGCACTTGGGGGGCCTGGTGCTGGGGGGCGTTCACCGAGCGTCCCTCTGCAACCCAGAGTCTGTGTAAATGCAATTGTGTGCTGGGGTTCTGTTTTATTACATCTCTGTTGTAACAACGCAGAATTGCATGTCTGAACACAAGGTGGAAAGGCAGGATGTTTTCATTCCGACATTTTTATCTGGCCCAAACAGATGTCAGTTAAAACCAGAGTGACTGCAGAATGTTTGGGAGGTCACTATACAACCAAAGAATTAGATTACTTAAATGTAAAAGGGAAGGTGCGTCTATATTTGTAATAATAACCCATTATTAAAACTAGAACTAGTTTAGCTGAAATTAATAATGGCATTGCTTTTGAAGAATTGCCGCCTCCACACCCTTGTTTCCATAATGCGACACCCGTTCTGATGTTTATGTGACTGGAGTGTGCTTCCTGCAGCGAGGATCTCAGGCCTAGCTCATTTTCTCCTGGCAGGTCAGCTGCTGTGTGTTTCAGTCTGAAGCTGTTGGCTGCTACTGAACCGTTTGGCTCTTTTCTCTAGCAGCGAGCAAAGCCACAATCCAGACACAACTGTCATTTCAGCTCATTTTATGGGGATTTATCATCATATGTGCCCGTGTATCCAAAACACATCGTTCATTGGGGATTCTCAGCGCCGGTTGGCCGGGTCTGAAGGCCGATATAACGCTTTATCGAGGTTTAATAAGCGATAGACAACAACAGTGTTGGTGGAGGAGATTCCATATTTGCACAGAGGAGAAGGCACCCCCCTTGTGTGATTTGGAGCTTCTGGTGAGTGTTTATATGTTTTTTACACTATTATTGCTGTTATAATTTATACACATGTGTAGTGTATTCAACTATAATTTTAAATGCAAGATTTGGACAGTTTATTGTGCTGTTTTGTGCCTTTATTTTTACATTTTGTCTTTGTGTGGGGGATGGGCAGCATCAACGCATGAGCGTGCGCGCATGGTGCATGTGTTCAGAGGGCAGTTCTGTGGTTGGTTTGTGTTTGTGAGCGCGCATTTCCAACTGAATGCTTTAAATAATAATAATAAATAAAAAAACATGTCAGTTATTCTTAGTCTTAGTCAGAAACATGTCTTTCATGGCACACATTTCATGTTTGGCAACAATTCTTAATTATAAAATGAGTTTCTCATCTGAAGTTTACATTCAAACTTTTTAAAGTGTTTCGTTCTAGTTCAGTTAATTTAGTTACATTTTCAAGCTGTCTAATTTCACTCTAATTCTGCTTAAGGAAATTATTTTATAAATTCGATAATTCTGATCAAACCACGAGACCAGTGTAGATAGACAGTATTTTGTATTATGTCAGCATTTTGCCCGAGTTACTTGAGTTACTTGTGTTTCAGGCCTCTGCCAACACCACATATGAAGGTTATGATGTCGCGTTCTTTGGACACTGTCCGTAGTTGTCTTGTCAGTCATATTTTCATTGAACAGAGGCATCAGTTTCAAATATTATATCATATATCATCAGAGTAGAAATTGTAATTGTGTACTTACTGAATATATAGTGGTGAAATCGGAGGCAATTTTGGTGGTCTGTAATTCCAATAAATATATTGTGCTTTATGGATGGAATTTAACTTTATTCTTGTTTTGTACACATTTTCCGTATCTTACTTGAATTATTGCAAGTGATTTCTTGTGATACTGCTTTGTATGTTTAAAATCTGAATACATCCACAAACACACATAAAATGCAAAAGTGCACAAAAGGCACTCTGTTGACTTGAGGATAATGGGTTTGGGTTGTGGAATACTCAATAGGAGATGGTCTGTGCTAGGAATGTCCCAAACTGTCAACCTGTACGTGTTTTCAGTAGCAGGTACACATTTCAGGTAGCAGGTACAATTTGCTACGCCTTAAATTTAGTACTTATGTCGAAATGCAAAGACTGCTTGGAATACCAAAACAAATCAGAAGACTTTGGTTGATTTTCATGATGGTTTTTGTTGGTGCTCACTGAAGGTTGCGTGCCTATCGACCTACATTGACTGTGAATTGACACAAATTCTATTGCATTTCTTTACCTCTAACTCATTCAATGCCATTGTCATCTAAAACGTTGATTTAAATACAAACGTTCCAATGATGGCAAAAGACACTTCCCATCATTGGCACTTTACAGGATCAGCAGGGAGAGGCAGAACCCAACTTGGCCCACAAGAGCAAGCACTTTGGCAATGGAGGCAAGGAAAAACAGGCAGAAACCTTGGACAACACCTAATACTCATGGTGGACGGCCATCTGTCTGGACCGGCTGGGTTGAGAATGAGAGAGAGGTAGGATGAGAGTCAAAAACAAGGAGATGGTTTTTGGTAACCTAGCGATATGTTGTTGACAGCCACAGGTCCAGGTTCTGCAGCACCACGGCCAGCAGGACATGCAGACTGAGAGACAGAAAGAGGGACGAACAGAGGGAGAGAGAAAGCACAAGAGTACGGGGAATAGAGAGGACATGATAATCTATATAACATGAATATTCAGATAAAGAGGGAGGAGCTCAGTGTGGCAGGAGGTTATGCCACCAGTGCTCGCAAGATGAGGGTGTAGGGTTTTACCAAACCCTCTTCCGGTTCTTGTTCTCTGTAGTGGGTGCGTATTCAATAAGGAGAATGTGGGTTAAGATTAAGACATTTATATAATTAACAGATCAGTACAGTTAGTTCAGATATCAGCGCTGAGATTCGATCCTGTTCCGTGTGTTTGTCTCAGGTCCGAACAAAAGGGCCGTCCTCTGCTTCCTTGTCTACATATGTCCATGAGTCCATCCCCTGAAGGGGTGGGGGTTGCGCCCCAGCCAATCTTAACCCCTGTCGGTCAGCGTCATTATGTGTCGTCACCAAATGAGACGTTCATGTAAATCGGTCAAATGCCAAAATAAACGTGGTGCGTTTCTGTTGTGGTGTTGCCGTGTAATTAAGTTGTGGAATCCCATCTAATATGGAAATTCCCTACAAGGAAGAAGTGTAAAATAAACCATGATTCAAAATATGTTTTATTATGTCCTGAGATTATTGGGGTCATCACGCCGTGTGTGTGTGTAGAGCAGTGCTTCTCAATTATTTTCTGTCGCGCCCCCCCTAGGAAGAAAAAAACGTTTTGCGCCCCCCCCCCCCCCCCCCCCGAAAAACAAACACTCTTGTATCCTTATTAACATACAAAGAAATATGTAAAAGAAAGAAATATAGATCAACTTACAACAAAGAATAACTTTATTACCATTTTTTTTAGTCTGCAACAGAAAATGAGGAAGCCAGGTCTTTCTTCTTCTCCCACCGTATATTGTTTACAACCGCTCTTCTTCTGCTTATACTCCCTGCGCGCACTCTGACAATTAGGGCGCCACTGTCAACTACTGGAGTGGATGTGCAATTACACTTTACTCTCGTAAGGCAAAAAAACATTTTCTCTGCGGTCTCAGGCGCCCCCCCATTTGAGAACCACTGATGTAGAGACACTCCCCCTGATTGCGTTCCGCACATCTAGCTCTCCCTCTATCTCCTGCATGAGTCGAAGAAGAAGAGTGGATAAAGTTAATTTCTTGTGGTAATAATCTGGCAAAAATTGCCAAAAATGCTTTTTTGTGTGCTGAAACGTAGCCTCATGGTTTACCATGGTAACGCACATGTGCACGTGTTCACTATGAACTTACTTTTGCATCTGGGTTTAGAGCATTTCTGGGAGAGCGGTTTAAGAGAGAAATGAGGGACGCTGTTCTGCAGCATCTGTTTGCTATTTTGACCAAAGACTGGCACAGATATTTCATATCAGTGTTTGGGATCTGCGTTAACTTGTGGAAAAAGGGTAGAATATGGGACTTTTAAGTATGACTCCAGGTTTGTCTGTTAAAATAATCATATTTTTTCCTTGGAGGTTGTTGGCTCCTAAGTCGGCCTTTTGTTCTTTGAAAAAAAAGCTCTCCAAAGACGTTTGTTTATGTACTCAATTTTGCTAGTTTATGGCTTGATGTTTTTGAGCAACGTATCATGTGACGAAGAAGATTCACAGGTGATTGATATGTTGGAGAAACTCTGGTTGTTCTTCAAAATATAACACCTTTGATACTTTATCGATACAACAGATATTGTATAAATTAGTTATTCTTTCTGTGCTGCCCGGTAACAAATGCTTCACAGCCCGATGGTTCGGGACCCCTGGCATACACAACAAACTGACTGGGTATTTTATGTGTTTTGTTTTTGATTGTTGTGGACGCTAGACACAGCTGGTTAACTGTTGGACTTGTTGTGCATGCTACACATAGCTGAATACCGTAACTGTTAATGCATTTTTTTTTTTACTTGTTACGCAAGATAATTTTCTGAAAAAAGTCTCATAGTCTGGAAAATACTGTAACTTTGAATCTCAATTCTGGAACCCTCGTTCAGCCCCTTTTTGGCTATGCTAGCACCTCCTGATATTCCAACATCAAAATCTCCCTGAAAACCAGGCTCCAAACCTCCCAAAACAAACTCATTCGGCTACTCCTCAATCTGGGGCCCATGACCCACCTTCTTCCTGGACATTTTGCTAGCCTAAAATGGCTCAGGGTAGAAGACAGGGTTAAACAACTCAAAATGGGATTTGCATTTAAAATAGTCAATGCAGCTCTGCCCTCAGTCCCCTCAATCCCTGCATACCTGAATAAACACCTCCAAAGATTTAGTGACACCCAAGCCACAACACTAGAGGGAGCTCAAACAACAACCTGATTACCCCCTCCTATAGGACTAACATGGGTAAATCATCTTTTTACAATGCTGCCCCCTAAGGGTGGAACTGTTTGACTCCTGCCCTCAAAACATGCACCTCTTTGGCCTTCTTCAAAACGGCCCTAAAAATTCACCTTTCAGGGGGACAGAAACTCTCGACTCTCTCCAGATCAATCCCCCTCCCCCTTACCATGTTTCCATTCCCCTCCTTTTTTTGCCACCTACGTTGTACATATTATGTGTCTTTTTAATTTTAATTCATTGTTATTTTGCATCAATTGAGTAATACATTTTTATTTATATTTTTTTATTTATATTTTTAAGTTTGTGCGGAAAGGAGACAGGTGTGACAAGGACAAGGTGTGACGTGTTGTTTTTAGTTCTCCGATTCACTGGGGTATCTATCAGACTTTTTCTGTTAACAGATCTTACTCAGACACATTGATCTGGTCCTGTATTCTTAAAAAGAAAAACGTTTTTGTACATATACAAGCCACACCTGTATATAAGCCACAGGTGTTCACAATGTAACAAGAGATGCTTATACAGATTTTTTTTGAAAGGTCCCATATTATACCCTTTCTCCACAATTTAATGCAGTTCCAAAACACTTGTATTAAATAGCTTTGCCAGTCTTTGGTCAAAATAGCAAACAGATGCTGCAGGACAGCGTCCCTCATTTCTGTCTCAAACAGCTCTCCCAGAAACGCTCTAAACCCGGAAGCAAAAGTGTGTACCACGTGTCTCCTATCTGTATCCGTACATTTTCACCTGTTTGCAGATCTGCCAACTGTCTTGCGTGTCTGTCATAGTAGCTTTTCTGCTTTAGCTGCTTGTACTTTTGCTTTTCAAACACTTCAGTTGCGCAGCTGCGCAGGAGAGAAACCCATAACCTCGATTGGTGTGTTGTGGTATTCAAGCAGCGCAATATAAGGATCACTATTGCTACATTGTGCCTTCTTTACCAAGCTATTGACATTTTGCACAGTTCTCTCTGTGTCCATTTGACTGAGTATGTCCTGGACTGGAATTGACATGCTTTTCTTTTTTTTTTACCTTGTCTGCATTTGTGCTCAACAGTGACAACGTACACAATGTCCGTCTCTGTTAGAGTTCAATGCAATTTTATTCTTATAGTGATTGTGACTGTCACCTGCCCTCTTGGCAGACTAGCTTATTCATATTTTATTAGTTTTATTACCTGCTTACCGCCGTAGAGGGCTGTGCACACCGCAGTGAACATACAACATGGAAAAACAAAAAGTGACAAATACACAGTGTTCTGAAAAGAGTGCAATTGATATTTTTGTGCTCATTGATTCTATCCCCTCCATCCAACCATCACCAAGAATTATCCCAGAACACCAGGTTCTCATCAGTCTCTAGAGGAAAGTCTGGATCACCAAGTTCTCACGAGATCTGAAGAAGAGGGAGAGCATAGTGAGAGCCACAAACACTGACCCAGCAACCTCCACTGACTCAGAGATCTGTGGGCGGAGTTAACTCTCAAATCGAGTTTTGATAGGTGCTGGAGTGGTGGACCTGGCATGCATGAAACCTCCACCTAAGAAAGGGGCAGTCATTCCGGGCCCAACAATGGCAACATGAGCCCCCAGATCACCCCAAGCAGCCACAGCACCCCAAAAACGACCGCTGAGCCCGGGCCACCATCCAATCCAGAGGACCAGTGTCCGGAGAGCGGACGTAGGCAGTGCAGGGGCTTCAGCTCAACCCGACCCCTATCCAGTCATGTCGGGGGAGGTGGATTAACACCCTGGGAAGGAGAGGAGGGAGCAAGAGGTAGGCCCACCAATCAAGCCCCAGGCCCAGCCGGGCAGACTGGGGAACTATATCCCAGCACTGTGGATGTCTGAACACCCATGTGATATATACAAGTGAGTGTGGTGCATTACAATTGGAAGTGTAGGACATTTCCATTTCTGAGTTCATATATTTGGAACAATTTGTTTGATCACATGAACGTATTGTCATGAAAGAGATGATGGAGTTGAGAGGTTCATTTGTAGGTTAATTTGTTCATGTTGTCATCATACATAATATTCTGTGGGTCGTGAAAAACTGGTCAAAATGAGGGGAAACAGCTGGCAATGTATAAATATAAGCATATGGCTGAGCTGAGAACATCTGGCACTGAGTTAGTTAATGATGTGTTACCCTTCACTAACCTTCCTCCTCTCTGTCCAGGCTAGGTGTGTGTGTGTCTGCTGACCTCATGGTGTATCAGGAATAAAGATGAGCATTAGCAGTGATGAGGTCAACTTCCTGGTCTACAGATACCTACAGGAGTCAGGTATACTCGTGGCATTACGTTTCATTGCATGTGCAAAAAGTAATGTTGATTGTTTTTAGTTTTATTTGATGCTGTTGATTTGAAGTGTAAAAAACACTTTGTGCTGGTCTGAAAGCTGCCTGCTGGTTTAGCTGCTGTGTGTACAGAACTCAGTGTGTGTGTGTGGGTCAGTTTGTTGTGTGAAAGGTAGGGGGAATGACTGCATACACAGTCTTCACAGAAGAGGCAGCTGAAGACTGTAGTCATTGGGGGTTTGGGGTTAGCATGACAAACTGTGGTGATTTTTATATACCGTTCAGATGGTCCTCAGTTAACGACGTAGTTGCACTCCAAAAACGCCGTCGCTAAACGATTTCATCGTTAAATGAATCCCCCATTGACTGACAACTTGGCAGACATTTTGTATGATATAAAAAAAAAATCAATTTTCATATGTATAGGTTATTTATGTGCATTCCCCTCGTTGCAACAGCGATTATTTGTAGCTAAACACATACCGTATTTTACTGACTATACGTTGCTCTGGAGTGTAAATTCAATAAATTCATCATGAATAAGAAAAAAACATAAATAAGTCACACTTTTTTGGGAAATTTATTTTGCAAGCAAAAACAAACAATCAAAAACAAAACACATTAACAGATACCTGTATTCAGCAGAGCGTAGCATGCACAACGATCGAAAATGAAACGCATTAACAGACACCTAGCCTGTTGTCAGCCACACCTGGATGCCTCCCAACATAACAGCTCACCTGAAGGTGGCGGGACAGCGGTCCTTCATTTTATAGATGCTAATGACTCCTGAGGATTCATTAGTCAGGTTTCATGTTTCCCGGGGAGCATTAGCATTCAGGAGAGAAATAAAGAGAAAGCTAACACTACTGGGGAGTCTGATTGCCTTGGTGGTTTCGGTCACTTCTTTGTTTCTTTGTTTTATGCTCCAACAGGAGTATAAGCATCTGGACCCTCGACCAGTCTCTCAGAACTGAAGAAGCCTCTTGGATGAGAGGCAAAACGTCTTCAATCAAACTTGAACAAGTCCAGTTGATTCTCTGTTTTTTACTCTTCGTGATTTCGTCAGCTTGTTGTGTATGCTAAATGTAGCTTACACAAGCTGGATAGGTATACGGCATATTAATCAAAGACATTATCAGTAATTCAGCAACACAATAGGATAAACAACATACCTGGGAGGCTGAATAGGCAGAATTAGCATAATAAGCTTGCGAGTCCAACAAGCAAGTTGGTTGGTCAGAAGCAAGTTTACCAAACTCACAATTTCATTCTGAATGGATCGATTCTTCATCCTCGGTGTCACTTCTGAACAATTGTGCCAACTCCGGAGGAAGATAAAGCGCCATCTCCTCTTCTGCGGGGCTGTCATCAGACTCACCATCAGTTCCAGTATCCAAAAATCACCCGCCAACACCCAGTTACCCTACACAAAATGCCCCATTACCCTTTTCAAAGTCCTATTTCATGATAACATTCTATAATGTGTAAATGTGAATTATAACATTTTTCAATAGTAGTATTATAATTACGTGCAGGATCAAGGAAAAATTACATTAAGTAGGAACCGTGGATAGCTGTGGGTTTATTGTACATGTTTTAATATATAATAATCCCACCTGAGAATTAGTCGCAGGACCGTTCAATCTATGAAAAAAGTGCTACTACTACTAAATTCTTCTGTAACTGAGTCGGCGTTAAATGAGTACGTCTTTAAGTGAGGACCACCTATAAACTTCAGATATGGCTGGAAGTGATGTAGCTGTTGGTTGCTGGTACCTCCGCCGAGGGACCAGCGTTGTTTGTTTGTTTGTCTGTCAGCAAGATAACTCAAAATTTTATTTACAAATATCGATGAAATTTTCCGGAAATGCTGCGAATCCTACCAGGAACAGTTGATTAAATTTTGGTGGTAATCCATATATTGGATCACTTTGAATTGTTTGTTAACATTGCAGTCAATGGAGCTTCAAAATGTGTTTCTCAAATATCTCGGTTGATTATTGACCAATGTTTATGGAATATGACATTCATGTAGGGGGGGTACCTCTATCTTACCGCTGAATTTCATCCGGATCAGATCCAGATTGCGGATACTGTCATGACTTTTCGCAAATGGTGGTACACATTGTTGTTTAGCAAGATTAGTGAAAACCTGCGGGATGGATCTCAATGAATTAAAATCTGAAGTTTTGTCTTGGTCTAACTTACATCTCATCAAAATTTGAGAGCGATCCGGATACCTGTCTGGATCCAAAAAAAATCCGGATTTTCCTATTTACCGAGACACAAGCAAATCTGCGAGTAATATTTTGCTTTGAGACATGAACATAAATTTGAGATACAAGCAAATTCCAGATACTGGGGCTAATTGACTGAGCACTGCATTCGCTCCAAGCGCATTTCACTCATTCAGTTCAGGTATTCACCATCTTCCCTACTCATCTCCTGCGTGTTTCCCATGTTGTGTTTCCATTATCTATAATACATTTTATTTGTATAGCGCTTTTCTAGGTACTCAAAGTCGCTTCACAAAAGGTACATAAATTAAAAACAACAAGGCAATAGAGACAACAAATAGAGACATGAACATAAATTAGATAATACAGTCTGGGTTATTTGTTTAACATGTGGTTCCAATGAAATAGCAGAATTGAGGAGGATGCCAAGGTTGCGGATGAGTGAGGAAGGAGCGAGGGTGGTGTCAAAATTGAGGCAAAACTGTTGGGTGGATTTTGTGACGGTTTTTGGACCAATGAGGATTATGTCTGTTTTGTCGCGGTTCAGTTTTGATATTGGAGATTATGGAAGTGGTGGAGATGTAGAGTTGCATGTCGTCAGCATAACAGTGGAAACGGAGGGCATGACAATGGATGATGTTGCTAAACTGGAGAATGTAGAGGATGAAGAGGAGAGGACCAAGCACCACACCTTGGGGAACACCCTGCGATCGGGGAGCTACAGAGGAGGAGCCGTGGTTGATATAAATTAACTGTTGTCGATTGGTAAGGTAGGACTACAGCCAGGAAAGAGCGGAGCCATTGATGTTGAGGGTAGTCTTGAGGTGGGACAGGAGGATGGAGTGGCTGATGGTGTCAAATGCTGCGGTGAGGTCCAGAAGGATGAGGATGCTGAGATGGCTGGAGTCGGAGGAGAGGAGGAGATCGTTGGTGACTTTGATTTATGCTGTTTCAGTGCTGTGTTTTGGATGGAATCCAGACTGGAATGGTTCGAACAGAATATTGAAGTTGAAGTGGGTTTGGAGTTGTTCAACTATGACGCACTCAAGAATTTTGGACAGAAAGGGAAGGGTTATGGAAGTGGTGGAGATGTATACCAGGGGCCTCATTTATCAACCGCGCATACGCACAGTGCATGAGGAGGGATATTTTGAGATGATGTGAGTCTGGGACGTCTCTGTGCAGGTGAGCCGGGCCTTTGCAGAAATAATCCAGATAACTGAGGTGCTGATCTGGATCGGGATTGATAGCTATAAGGTTTGTGACGGATTCACAAGAAACAGTGGTCGTGTTACATAAAGGTAATCATGGAATGGCCATGGAATCTTTATCAGATCAGAGACAGATCGCCAGCTTCCTCCATCTTGACACAATTTTGTATGCGCGTACAATATTTACATGATTTTGGCTGTATGGTAAATGGACTGCATTTTTCCACCTTCGGCGACTGCTGCCATGCAAGGTGCTGCCAGAGCCGCTGGGAGCAGTTTGGGGTTCAGTGTCTTGCCCAAGGACACTTTGACATGTGGACAGTCAGAGCAGGGATTTGAACCGCTGACGTACTGATCACCGGATGACCCGCTCTCCCAACTGAGCCACAGCCATAAAAAAGGTTTGAGAAAAATAGGCCACCATTGATCCGCCGGCCGGTTCAACTCAAACAATGAGATTTTACTTTTTGAAACAGTTTCAGCTATTTTCCTTCCAGACGTCACATGACTGGAGTCCAACATTATCAATCCCATCCTGATAAGTATCTCAGATTTCACTGGGGACAGGAGGGTCAAACATGACTATGGTCTGCAAAACAAGTGACAGATCTGTGATGGGTCCAAAGAAACCGAGTGGTAAGGTTGGCAAGTAACAAGAAAAGACGCATGATCACGATGGAGATGACGCATGCAATTATGTCTAAGTTTATGTGAGTGTTCATGTAAGGTACAATTATCCCCCCCCCTCCCTCCTCTTTGCACTGCACATGACTGTTAGCGCCGTCGTCTGTCTCGAAGGTAAAACTCATAATAAAACATTTTATATTACAGTAATACTGTATATCATTGAATATATCATTGTTTGTGTATATCTATATAACAATTAAACATGTTTTTCCATTGTTATTAGCATTGATTTGAGTGTTTTTAGATGGCGGCATGGATTCACTTGTTTTCAGTTGTTTTAAATGGGAAACATTTATTTGACATACGAGTGATTTGAGTCACGAGCTTGGTCCTGGAACGAATTATACTCGTATGTCAAGGTACTTCTAATGGAGGCTTTAAAAAAATTAATCATGTCTTGTAAAATATACATTCAATTCATTCGCCATTAAGGAGTCCGATATGCACTATCGTGAAAAATGTCTTCTGGATCTGATCCATTCACGCAGACACAGGGAGAACATACAAACTCCGCACAGAAATATATATCCATCCATCCATTTTCTTCCCCTTCTCCACTTTGCAGGTATTAAACGAAAATTAAATCACTTTTATTAATAATACTGGCTTCTGATCTATGAAAAACCAAAAACAAGTCACCTTTGAAACAAATAATTCAAAATGTCAGGTGAGGCCAAAGGAGCATATATAAGCTTGTAGATATATATAGTACTATATTACGATATGTTCTATAGTAAACATACTCTTAAAGGTCCCATATTATGAAAAACTCACTTTTCCCATGTTTCTACACTATGATGGTGATTTTTGGTCCTTATCAACCCAAAAACAGCTAAATAAACCAGTCAATCCTGCGTAGTTTGTGCATTACCAATTCCCCAATTAAGCCAGGAGAGGGAGGCATTTGACCTCAACCAAACTAGGTATAGTTCATACAATACAATACAATACTTTATTAATCCATCCCTTGGAGGGCAATTTGGTTTACAGCAGTTTGAACCGCTGCTGGTCGCAGCGCGCGCATGCACCCGGGCAGTGCAGGTGAAGTGCCTTGCCTAAGGACACAACGATAGTGTACACATGCGCCTGAGCCAGGGGTCGAACCGCCAACCTCTCGGTCGTAGGACGACCCTCTCAACCACTGCGCCACTGTCGCCACCACCACACTACATGTAGCACAGTTCATGCATGCAGAGATTTATATTTATGTCCAGGAACCATTTGACCTCAACCAAGCAAATTTGTGGCTCAGCTGGTAGAGCGGGTCGTCCAGTGATCAGTAAATCAGTGGTTCAAGTGGTTCGAATCCCACACTGTCTACGTGTTGAAGTGTCCTTGGGCAAGACACTGAACCCAAAATGTCTCCCAGTGCGTCTGGCAGCACCTTGCATGGCAGCAGTCGCCCACCGGAGGGTGAATGAGGCCTAATTGCAAAGCGCTTGGAGCACCGCAAATGTGGAAAAAGCGCTATGTACGTGCAGAACATTTACCATTCACAAGGGGAGAAGGTTGATTTGCTGTGGCAACCCCTCACGGGAAAAGTCAAAAGTGCATTAGGAGATGAACAGTCAGTCTAAAAGTACTTCAACAAGTCTCTAACAGTGTAACCATCTGAAGCCATACATCTGAGTTAAAACTATGTTCCAGAGTTTGACTGAACCGCATGCAGGGAAGGACTGTTTATACACGTGTGCATTCAAACTGCTTCCAACAATTCTATTTTTAGACTCAGGAGGCATGGTTTTAGTGGTTTATTGTCAGTATTTTCTGAGCAAAGGTGAATGTGTGAATGAGTTTCTTTGAATAGTCTAAATGCAAAGCAAAGATCAAGCCAAACAGCAGTACAAGTGCATCGGTCAACGTAGGAAGAACACTCGCAACAATTTCATCTTCGATGACAACAGAAATGCTCTTGGGGCTGAAATGGGTTGTGTTGTCAGTGACCACGATAAGGAGATCAACAGGAGTGTCAGCAAAGTCTGGCTCATCTTCTTGCTGTAAAATACAAACAATCCAATTATGAGGATAATTCCAGCACAAAGGTTTAAAGTAGCATTAACCATGTCAACATTCATTCATTTTATTGGCCACTTTATCCACCTTCAGGGATGTCCCTGAAAACCAGGCTCCAAACTTCCCAAAATAAACTCATTCGGCTACTCCTCAATCTGGGGCCCATGACCCACCTTCTTCCTGGACATTTTGCTAGCCTAAAATGGCTCAGGGTAGAAGACAGGGTTAAACAGCTCAAAATGGGATTGGCATTTAAAATAGTCAATGCAGCTCTGCCCTCAGTCCCCTCAATCCCTGCATACCTGAATAAACACATCCACAGATTTAGTGACACCCACAGCCGCAACACTAGAGGGAGCTCAAACAACAACCTGATTACACCCTCCTACAGGACTAACATGGGTAAATCATCTTTTTATAATACTGCCCCCCAAGGGTGGAACTGTTTGACTCCTGCCCTCAAAACATGCACCTCTTTGGCCTCCTTCAAAACGGCCCTAAAAATACACCTTTCAGGGGACAGAAACGGAGATAGTCATCACGACTCTCTCCGGATCAAACCCCCCCCCCGCCCCTTTTTGTCCACCTACGTTGTACATATTATGTTTCTTTTTAATGTATTGTTATTTTGCATCAAGTTAGTAATTTAATATTAGTTTTATTTGTATTGTTAAATGTCGATGATTTATGTACGAAGGACTTTCAATGGAAACAAGACCGCAAGGGCTTTTTAGAAATACTCCTCTTAGACAGGATGTTTGACTGTACTTGTACTGTAATACATGCTACTGTGTGACTGTACTTGTACTCTAACATTCTATATAATAAATATATTCATCATCATCATACTTACTAGTGAAGTGTAGTGAAGTGGGAAAGAAAATGCTCCGTCCTTGTGTATTCCTATTAGCTGAGTACACTAATTTCCATTTTTCCATTTAAAGGATACATATTATACCCTTTTTCCACGAGTTAATGGAGTTCCCAAAGATGTATATGAAATATCTGTGCCAGTCTTTGGTCAAAATAGTGTTTGAGTTTTGCTAACCCCTCTTCCGTTTCTATGATCTCCTTCGTAGGTGCGTAGTCAGTGAGGAGAATGTAGGTAAAGTTTAAACATTTATAAACAACAGATCAACAAACAAATGGTTCAGAAAATCAGCGCTGAGGTTCAGCCATGTTTCTTGTGAATGAACAGAGGAACTTCCTGTTTCGTTATCTTTTCAGTTCATCCCCTGAAGGTGGCGCTTCACCCCAGCCAATTTTTAACACAATATGTGTCGTCACTGATGAGACGTTCATGAACATCAGTGTAGTAATATGAATCTAGCGTCCCTCATTTCTGTCTCAAACAGATGCTGCAGGACAGCGTCCCTCGTTTCTGTCTCAACCAGATGCTGCAGGACAGCGTCCCTCATTTCTGTCTCAAACAGATGCTGCAGGACAGCGTCCCTCGTTTCTGTCTCAACCAGATGCTGCAGGACAGCGTCCCTCGTGTCTGTCTCAAACAGATGCTACAGGACAGCGCCCCTCATGTCTGTCTCAAACAGATGCTGCAGGACAGCGTCCCTCATTTCTGTCTCAAACAGATGCTGCAGGACAGCGCCCCTCATGTCTGTCTCAAACAGATGCTGCAGGACAGCGTCCCTCATTTCTGTCTCAAACAGATGCTGCAGGACAGCGTCCCTCCTTTCTGTCTCAAACAGATGCTGCAGGACAGCGTCCCTCATTTCTGTCTCAAACAGATGCTGCAGGACAGCGTCCCTCATTTCTGTCTCAAACAGATGCTGCAGGACAGCGCCCCTCCTTTCTGTCTCAAACAGATGCTGCAGGACAGCGTCCCTCGTTTCTGTCTCAAACAGATGCTGCAGGACAGCGTCCCTCGTTTCTGTCTCAAACAGATGCTGCAGGACAGCGTCCCTCATTTCTGTCTCAAACAGATGCTGCAGGACAGCATCCCTCATTTCTGTCTCAAACAGATGCTGCAGGACAGTGTCCCTCATTTCTGTCTCAAACAGATGCTGCAGGACAGCGTTTCAAGCCAGCACATGTGCTCGTGCAGTATAAATGAGTCTCAAATGTTTAAATACCAGTGTTCCCCATTAAAACCTGAACAGGGTTACAGTTGTGATGTGCTCCAAAATGTGAAAGAAAAAGCGGCGGCACTGTGGACCATCAGAGAAAACACAGAATGCATTTCGTTAAGTCCCATTTTGACTGCGCCCTCTCACAAGCATTGCATTGTTGCCGTAATAATCTTCTTCTCCTCCCCACCCTCTTTCCCCCCCTCTCCGTTGCAGGGTTCTCACACTCAGCATTTACATTTGGTATTGAGAGTCACATCAGCCAATCCAACATCAATGGTGCTCTGGTTCCCCCTGCTGCCCTCATCAGCATCATCCAGAAGGGTCTGCAGTATGTCGAGGCAGAAGTCAGCATCAATGAGGTGGGGCGCCGCCGCTCCACTCCACTCCCCTGCACTGCATTATAGTTGTATATAGTAGTATGCTGTAGTACTAACTGAGTATTTCGTCCATTCTACAGGATGGAACGTTATTTGATGGGCGGCCCATCGAGTCCCTGTCCTTGATTGATGCGGTGATGCCAGACGTCGTTCAGACGAGGCAGCAGGCCTACCGGGACAAAATGGCCCAGCAACAGGCCGCTGCTTCAGCGCCAGCATCAGCCACCGGAGGCAGCATTGCCAGCAATGCCAAGAATGGAGAGAATACCACCAACGGGGAGGAGAACGGAGCACATAATTTATCTAGTGAGTGATTATCCGATGAAAGGGCCTGAGTGGGTGTGCAGCCTAGCTGACCTGCAACATCTTCGTTTGCTCGCTTTACATAATTTCACTCGCAAATTTAGACTATTTTAGCCTATTTGCAGCGTCATCATGAAGAGACAAAGTGACTCGGATTATAAAGAGAGTATTAACACAAGATAGAGAGAGATACGACGTGAAAATCTCAGTCATTGATTTTCATAGACATTCACAAGTTACCAGTTTATAGGAGACAGTCGCTGGAAAAGGTTCGTCCTGTCTTCGCTCTGTCTTCGTGGTTTTCACTGTTTTTAACGTTCTGTTATTCAGACGAAGGATTGTTTAGCTGCTTGGCTAGTTTCGGCCACTTCCTGTAGCCTTTGCGTCCGAGGCTACAGTCAAGCCGCTAAACGATCGTCTGTCTTACGAAAAAGAACGTTTACAGAAAGTTACACGAGATAGTACTGAGTAAATTACGTCTTTCAACGAGTAATAAGATACACACCCAACACAAAGAGCTCCGAGCTAATTCTAGCATGTTTTAGGGAGCATCGTTCCTGTTGATCCGAGCCAGAATCTCCGTCTTTGTTCAGACAAAAGCTTCGTCTTCTCACTTCCATGAAGTCTAATGACGGGGACGCGATAAAACCTAAATTTAACTGGACCTCCAGCATGATCTAAACCCAGCAGGAGACAGAACATTTTCACTTTGTTTTATCTCGACACTCAGTTCACAGCTGCCCGAATTGTCCACAGATAGCAAGCTAATGCTAACACAAATGGGTCCGCAAAAGCCCCGTATGTTGTGATGTCATGTGGGAACTATGTATACGGTTACACATACAGTCGTGTCAAAAGTGTTTAATGGATCATAATGATTAAGATGACTCGGATGCAGGACAAGCTACACCAACAGCTTAAAATGCACTTCCGGGTTCTTTAACTCAACCTCCTTCTTCGCTGTGTGTCATCCACCAAACAGACAACCATGTAGACCTGATGGAGGTGGACGGAGACGTTGAGATTCCTCAAAACAAGGCCATGGTCTTAAGGGGCCATGAATCAGAAGTCTTCATTTGTGCCTGGAACCCAGTCAGTGATCTGCTGGCATCGGGGTTAGTCACAATCCCTTTCCTACGATTCTTCTCCCAAGCAACTTACCTTTTAAATCTGCAAAAGCCAAATGAGCGAGCGTTACTTGGGTGTGACTTCTCCCCCGTTTGCTCTGTCAGGGTTGTATATCTTTATTAGACAGCACCTTCAGAGAGATAATAGGATCACCGGCTCATCTCGATAACATCCTTTGAGTAGGTGGGAGGCAGCGCTAACTGCCAGACATAGTCTTCTAGTCTTCAATGTGACACGTACCACTTGTCCACCTCAACTGTTTAAGACAGTAATGTTTGTACGTTTTCAACAGCGGATGCATTAAACAGTTACAATACTTGTAATGCTTGCTGTTTGAGTTTGGCAAGCCATTGGCTTCTGCTGGCCAGGATACTGTAATGTACACCGACATTAAGTGTTCAATTAGTGGTCTCTTAAAGGGGACATATGGGTGATTCTCATGAAATCAAGATTTAGAAGGTGTCAAGCATTAGAATTTTTAACATGTCCTTGAATATTTTATTTTTTTGTACATATAAGATGATGGGGTGAACTAACTAAAAAGTATATTTTAAGAATTAAAAAAAATAAATCCTATATGTTTATCGACATTTTTTAGATGAAGTCCATAACAAATTACCATTACCGCAACTTTCCTATTAATTTTCATTACCGAAACATTTGTGAGGATTTACAATTGTGTTTATTTAATTACTTTTGTAAAAGATAACATACACATTTTGTATGTAAATAATGTATCTAAATAACTAGTGTTGTATAACTTGTCTGTATATTTTAAAACAAAATATGATCATATAATTATTACTTAATTTGTAAAACAAGACCAGGTTGCTGTAATGAGAAGGCCATGTCGGTAATAAGGATCAATATGTCGGAAATGAGAATTATATTAACTTTGGACAATGGGTCTGGTACCCAACCATATTTGACACATTTAAACACATACCATTTTTAAATGAATGTTTAATTTTCTCATTAATCATAAACATCACAGTACAACATGTAAATAATTATTATTAGTTTTCCAGTGTCTTTACGTTTTTGATATCTCTCTCTTTCTGTTCTTCTGTATTCCTCAAGTTTAAGTCGCTGTAAATTGCTGTCCTATGCTTTGCCAACCTCTCTTTCGCTGACGCCCTTTTCTTTTCACTTGATGCTTGCCTGCAACAAAATACCATACTTGAGTATAACATTTCATGAAAAAGATTGACACACAGAAAGATAGAAATAGATTGTTGAATAGAATGAGCAAGAGTTATAGCGCATTCCCTCCTTTATTGGTCTGTTTCTCATTACCGAAACATTGTATCTCTCCACCGCAACAGGCCCTCAACTGTTGCGGTGGATGATAATGGTGTTGCGGTGAATGATAATGGTGTTGCGGTCGATGATAATGGTGTTGCGGTGAATGATAATGGTGTTACGGTGGGTGATAATGGTGTTGCGGTGGATGATAATGGTGTTACGGTGGATGATAGTGGTGTTGCGGTGGATGATAATGGTGTTGCAGTGAATGATAATGGTGTTGCGGTGGATGATAATGGTGTTGCAGTGAATGATAATGGTGTTGCGGTGGGTGATAATGGTGTTGCGGTGGATGATAATGGTGTTGCAGTGAATGATAATGGTGTTGCGGTGGGTGATAATGGTGTTGCGGTGGATGATAATGGTGTTGCAGTGAATGATAATGGTGTTGCGGTGGGTGATAATGGTGTTGCGGTGGATGATAATGGTGTTGCGGTGGGTGATAATGGTGTTGCGGTGGATGATAATGGTGTTGCGGTGGATGAGTGACAATGAACGTTTATGCTAACGTAGCTAGTAAATGATTTGCTAGCTAAACTATTATTAGCTGTTTATGTTTAGACCATAATTGGGTATATAATAATAATAAATATAATCATTAACTTCAAAACTTCACGTTTCGGTAATGAGAACTAAAATGTTGTGTAGCTACTTAAACATACAAACTTTGAAATTATATCTGGAGAGATAATAAAATAACTGCTTACCTGGCAGCCATCTTGAATGTTACAGTCAATAATGTTCCCTCCAACAAAATTCCTTGCAAATGTAAGCTTCTTGAGGACTTAAACAATGATTGACGCTCGGTCCTCCGGGAGAAGCTCGGAGTAGAGACACTGCTGAGAGCAGCCAGATGTGAGGTGTTCTGGGCACGTCCCACCGGGAAGAGACCACGGGGAAGACCCAGGACAAGCCGGAGAGACTTGTCCCCGCAGGGGTTGCCACAGCAAATCAATGTTCTCTACTTCACCGTGTCCTTTGCATCGTCCTCTCCAACCTGGAAACGTCTAAATCTATTTTTTGCTGAATAACTGACACAATGTTGGTGTGAAATGATCAGATTCTTGTCTTTTATGTTTTCCAGGCCTCTGAATGTACGATTTCATTTATATAAAAACTAACAACACATTCTCATAACAAATGTACACTTACCATATTTATTTGGACTATAACTCGCTCCGGAGTATAAGTTGCATTGTTCAAAAAGTGCATCATGGAACCAAAAGTCTTACTAAACTATAAGTCACACTTTATTGGGAGATTTTGTTTACAATATCCAGGCATGCACAACAAGCTAAATAGGTGCCCAGAATGTTAAGATAATACGTAATAGCATAAAAAGCATGGCTGGGAGGCTGAACAGGCAGACTTAACAAAACAAGCTCGCAAGTTCAAACAAGTTCGCGGGAAGCAAGTTCACCAAATTCTGGCACCAAATAAAGTTTCGCCGCTCATTCCTCAATTGTGAATATTTGTTCTATCAAAAGTCATAATTCATGTTCTTAATCATTTTTCTCAGTACCTACGTAATAATTAAATACTATTATATTAAATATATATTTATATAATATATTGATGATAATAATAGTTTTACGCCCTACAAGAGTTCAGGACTCAGGTGGTTGTTGTTACCGGAGTTTCACATACCTGTAGTTGTCACAAGCCTAGAGCGCCCTCTCGTGGCTGGAGGTAATGTTTACTCCTTGATGATGTCGGTCAGTGTAACATGCAAAATTATATATTTTAATGTTAAATAAGTCGCACCTGAGTATAAGTCTAAGCATAAGTACAACCTATGAAAAATAGTGTGACTTATAGTCCGTAAAATACGGTAATTACCTTCATTTATTTGTGATATGTATTTATAACCCGATTTATTGCCTTGTAATGTGACAATAATTTAATCGGTCTATCAAATATGGCCTTTGATTGGCTAGCAATGATGACAAAGATTTGTTCAGTGTTACAGTTTGGTGTATTTTGCTCAAGTCCTCATGTCGCCCCAACAATAAAACCATGTCCTGACTTGGGAAGGAGTTTGTTTCCTATACTTGAGCCAGCAGGTGCCAGCTTGGTAATGAGAACCGTGTCTGTCTCAGGTCTGGTGATTCGACGGCTCGCATCTGGAACCTGAGTGAGAACAGTACGAGCAGCTCCACACAGCTGGTCCTGAGACACTGCATACGAGAGGGAGGACAGGACGTCCCCAGCAACAAAGACGTCACCTCGCTGGATTGGAATGTAAGCATGCTCACAATGTCGCCCTGGTTCAGTGTATGTGGGTAGAACATGAGCTCATGTCAGGGTGGTTTGAATGTTTGTCAGAATGCTCACGCTCGTGTGAGAGAGTCCGCTTTGTGTCCTGATACCAGGTGTGCCCGCACTTTTGCAGCATAAAGTCACAAAAAATGCTAAACATAGAAGTATTTTCAAATATATCGAGGATTCTTTATGTACAGTGTATGCTGATGTACCCTGCGTAACCGCATGAGCCAATATTGCACAACACAATTTAATTAACTATGAACATTTTCTTTGTATTTACATCAGTTTACTTTGACTTGCATTGACTTGATTCAGCCAGTGATGCGTAGTACGGACAGTAGCTGCTGACTCAGCCTCAAGCACACTTCCAAATGTTCATCCGTCATGGTGGAACGGTGCTTGGACTGAATGATCTTCATGTGGGAAAGGCTGACTCGCATAAATAAGTGGAGCTGAATAATGCAGTGAAGGAGGCGGCACATGTCCTCATGTTGGGGGACGTGTCCTCCAGAACTGTCCACGATGGACAGCTTGAAGAGTCTAAATCTCATTTTCCTCTCCAGACGAGTTCAGGTGAAGCAGTGTTGCTATTTTTGATGCGAGTAAATCAACATCAGCATCTTCCTAAAAGGAAAGCACATGAATGTAGCGACTGGCTCCATCAAAGAAAAGACTTGAAAGCGATTGTGAAACTCTGACAGACAATCTGCTCCGTGTAGCGAGCGCCGTCAAGCTGCACGCAGGCCTTCCCTCGCCTCTCCAGTTCTGAAGCCAGGTTCTGGAAATGAGCCAAATCATGGCGCTGGAGCTTTGAGGAGTGATATTTCATCTTTAGTTTGAACGCATTAACTGAGCTGATCATGTTAATCACTGTTTGGTCTTTTCCTTGCAGCTCTAGATTAAGATCGTTCAGCATGTTTGTCAGATCGGTTAAAAACGCCAAGTCCAACAGCCACTGAGCGTCATTTGGTTGCTTCACAGAAAAACTCCTTAATCTCCGGATAGAGCTCTCGGAATCTTTGCAGGAGTTTCCCTCGACTCAGCCATCTCACATCAGGATGTAGCAACAACTCAGAGAGTCGCAGTCAGCCTTCTCCAGATGTGCACAGAATAACCGTCTTTGGAGAGATCTGGCTCGAATAGAACCGGCGATCTTCACGTTAAGGATTGTAGCGCATAACGCTTGTTGGTGATTATGCAATGGTGATAAACTTTCTTTAGTATTAAAGAAAAAGGCGAGGGCTTAAAATCGGAGATAACTCGTGACTAGCTTGCTAGTTTCGCTGCACTTAGCACCTTTTTGCACATGTGCGGTCAGAAAAAAGAAGTCGTCATCTGACTGGCTGCCCTGCATGTCAATCAAACAATATGTCACGCGATGGACCCACTTTAGCTTCGGGATCGAGGTAACGGGCACCCCTGCTCTATGCCCAGACCCCTAGCCTAGCCTGCTGGTAACACTGGAGGAGAATGTCAGTGACGTTTTCCTTCAGCCCTGCCAGTGCCTTGGAAACCTAATCCAAATATTTTCTGGAACGCATCCATGACAATGGAGAACACAGACCTCTGCTAAATCAGCAAAGTGAGGCCTCAACACACACTTACGCTCTTCTCTTTCTCTCGGACAGAGCGAGGGTACGCTGCTAGCAACAGGCTCCTACGACGGCTTTGCTAGAATATGGACGAAGGATGGTGAGATTCACGAAAGACGAATATGCAGGAACCCTGCAGTATTACAGACAGAGAGGGAAACACTCAGTTACAGTCCTGGGGCCTCATTTATCAGTGCGTACGGACATTTCCATGCGTAGGAAAGTGCGTAAATGTAAGCACACCTCTGACCATGTAGCGGTGGAACAGTGAAGCTACCAGTAGAATGCATGCGGTGCTCAGCGATCATCACGTTCCATTCCTCTAATGATAAACGAGGGCCCTGGAGAATACTGAAGTATTTTCCTATGCAGATTTGTGGAGTTTGAAAGCCTGCGTAGATGTTTTTGTTTCCTGGTAATCCTTGAGCGATGCTTCCATGCTTCAGTCAGTTAGGCTGCAGCTGAATTCTGCATTGCTATTAGGAGGATTGCTGCTAATGCTTGGAGGTGCCATTCCTTCTCTATGTGCCTCACTCTGCAGGAAACCTGGCCAGTACGCTTGGCCAACACAAAGGTCCCATCTTCGCCCTGAAGTGGAATAAAAAAGGCAATTTTATCCTCAGTGCAGGAGTAGACAAGGTAAAGCAGGACTCGCTCAAAGCACTTGTTCTGTTTAGGACCGAACCTGATGTCCTGATTCCAATCACTTCCTGTCCAATAATGACAGCTGTTGTGTCTGTCCCGTGTTCTACCAGACAACGATCATATGGGATGCCCACACAGGAGAAGCCAAACAGCAGTTCCCCTTCCATTCAGGTACAAACGGCTTCGCGTCTGTTCCTCATACATCTGGAAGTATCTCACAGTTTGCTTCTGATCTAATGGACTCACACAGCTCCGGCACTAGACGTGGATTGGCAGAACAATAACACGTTTGCCTCCTGCAGTACAGACATGTGTATCCACGTCTGTAAACTGGGGCAGGACAGACCCATTAAAACATTCCAGGGACACACGGTAAGTGGTACAAGTATGTGATCTAAGCTGCTTTAGTATTTGTCTGTTACATCTCCCTCTCCTTCTCCAGAATGAAGTAAATGCAATCAAGTGGGATCCCACAGGGAACCTGCTGGCCTCCTGCTCAGACGACATGACGCTGAAGGTGAGCTGATGAGACGTTGGACACCCTGTCTCAGCCACGTCTCCGTCTCTGCTGCCCTTGAGCCGTCGGGGAAGCACTGATGTATCTGAACCTGTTCTGAGTCGTCTTTAATGTGAGCTAACATTGAATATATCTTTTGGTATCATCACAGATTTGGAGTATGAAGCAGGATTCATGTGTTCATGACCTGCAGGCCCACAGTAAAGAAATCTACACCATCAAATGGAGTCCCACCGGCCCCGGGACCAACAATCCCAGCGCTAACCTCATGCTAGCCAGGTAACGTGTGCGCGACTGGCAAGCGGCGCGTCACTGCGTTGGATCAGGACGGAGGACGTGCAGCTACTTCAGCCCCGTGGGTGCAGACGGACAAATCCTCGTTCCTCAAGCAAAAACACACGAATGTTTGTGAGCAAAGGGTTTGATTCTCGCCCGGCGCCGTCTTCTCCATCTGCAGTGCGTCGTTTGACTCCACGGTTCGTCTGTGGGACGTGGAACGAGGCATCTGCATCCACACGCTGACGAAGCACCAGGAGCCGGTCTACAGTGTGGCCTTCAGCCCCGACGGGCGCCATCTGGCTAGTGGTTCCTTTGACAAATGCGTGCACATCTGGAACACACAGGTAGGGAGGGAGCGTTTAGGTATATGTGAGGACTTTGTTCAATTGTGTGTAGTAGGATTTTGGGGTCAAGGTTACGTCTGTAGGCATAAAGAAGCAGATAAAATCTGTTTATGTAAGTGTATGTGTAGCTCCTCCCCCTTCTCGTCTGTCTTGAAGGTAAAACTCATAATAAAACTACATTTTATACTACAGTATATAACTTTGTGTGTGCGTATCTGCATAGCAATTAAACAAAAGAAATTCCATTCTTGTTTGTGTTGAGTTTAGTGTTTTTAGATTGCTGGAACGGATTAAATTGTTTCCAGGTATTTTATATATATCTCGTATGTCAAGGTATTACTGTATATAAAAACATGCGTACTTTGAGTTATTGCTATAAGAATAGAGTTGAGAGGAAAAAGCTTTCGGTGATGGGTTTTTTATTTTTGTGCTAACGCTTCACTGCCCCCCCCCTGCTGCGTTGTTCTGCAGACGGGGGCTTTAGTCCACAGTTACAGAGGGACGGGGGGGATCTTTGAGGTTTGCTGGAATGCAGCAGGGGACAAGGTGGGAGCCAGCGCATCAGACGGATCTGTAAGTTTCCACAGGACTGCCAGGATGTTGACGGCCTGTAGCTGTGATGGAGATCCAGCCTGACTCCTGCCCCCCTTTGTCCCAGGTGTGTGTTCTAGACCTACGGAAATAGTGCTGCTGCTGGAAGCCGTGGACCGACCATGAATGTGTACATAGCCAAACGACTGTCCCCGCCTATGGCCCCACCCACTGACAAACAGGAAGCAGGAACAGGAAGCAAGCGGCTCCAGACACAGGGATGAACAGACGGGACAGACAGGCAGACAGGTGCATCAACAGGTGGGGGGAGGAGCCCCATGTCTGTGTCGACTCTCACAGACAGGCAGGTGCATCAACAGGTGGGGGGAGGAGCCCCATGTCTGTGTCGACTCTCACAGACAGGCAGGTGCATCAACAGGTGGGGGGAGGAGCCCCATGTCTGTGTCGACTCTCACAGACAGACAGGTGCATCAACAGGTGGGGGGAGGAGCCCCATGTCTGCGTAGACTCTCACAGACAGACAGGTGCATCAACAGGTGGGGGGAGGAGCCCCATGTCTGTGTAGACTCTCACAGACAGACAGGTGCATCAACAGGTGGGGGGAGGAGCCCCATGTCTGTGTAGACTCTCACAGACAGACAGGTGCATCAACAGGTGGGGGGAGGAGCCCCATGTCTGTGTAGACTCTCACAGACAGACAGGTGCATCAACAGGTGGGGGGAGGAGCCCCATGTCTGTGTAGACTCTCACAGGCAGACAGGTGCATCAACAGGTGGGGGGAGGAGCCCCATGTCTGTGTAGACTCTCACAGACAGGCAGGTGCATCAACAGGTGGGGGGAGGAGCCCCATGTCTATGTAGACTCTCACAGACAGGCAGACAGGTGCATCAACAGGTGGGGGGAGGAGCCCCATGTCTGTGTCGACTCTCACAGCGATGCAGCAAAAAAAGAAACAGGCCGAAAGACAAAACAAGCTACGGACCCGAATATGTACCAAAAGATGTTTTGCTTTTTTTGATCTCATTATCATCAAAATGAAAAACAATGAGAAACGTATTGATGCTTGTTACTCGTTCAATCTCATTGTGCAGACATATCAACTTCTCCACCATGAAACACATGGCACTTTTCAGATCTTTCATTTCGATGTTTCTATATTTTTTATCTTCGGGGGGGGGGGGGGGGGGGCTGGTCCCGCTGAAGGAAAGACTCGCCGAAGCGCTCCGCTCTCAAAAGCAGAGTCCAGTCATGAGTTCAGACCGACGCGGCTTTTCTTTTGTGCGTTTCGTTGGTTTGCTTGTAGTTGTCAACAGATCGTACGGGTACTTCAGAACGCTTCAGGGGACTAACACTTCTCAACCAGGGGACTAACTCTTCTCAACCAGGGGACTAACTCTTCTCAACCAGAGGACTAACTCTTCTCAACCAGGGGACTAACTCTTCTCAACCAGAGAACTAACTCTTCTCGACCAGGGTACTGACTCTTGTCGACAAGGGGACTAACTCTTCTCGACCAGGGGGCTAACTCTTCTCGACCAGGGGACTAACTCTTCCCGACCAGGGGACTAACTCTTCTCAACCACGGGACTAACTCTTCCCGACCAGGGGACTAACTCTTCTCAACCATGGGACTAACTCTTCTCGACCAGGGGACTAACTCTTCTCGACCAGGGGACTAACTCTTCCCGACCAGAGGACTAACTCTTCCCGACCAGAGGACTAACTCTGGACTCCAGTAGACGGTACGGTCCCACCTACGACTGCACATCCTCAACCAATAGTATTACAGCAGTGATGTTGACATGATTAGTCCCCTCCTTTACTAGCTGGTCACGTCATACGACCCCCGACCCCCCTACGGCCTCTTCGGTAGTATGCTGGATGTGATGGGATCGGAGGCAGAAACGGGCTCAGTGCTGAAACCTCAGCGAGGAGAGCCAAAGAGGAACCCAAACGGCCAGACGATCTCACAATAGTTCTAGAAACTTAGAATGATAATAAATATATATTTGACAACGTTACACTCAGATGTTACTGTACAGTGTAAATGTTTGAAACTATACAGTAATACTAGGATTTCAGGTATACACAAATACATTGTTATCAATGTGTAGTGTTTTACACTAAGATGTCCGCCTGGCTCCACAGATACTTTATAACGTCGGTTTCTTTTCTGACCCAGTTCAAGCTTTGAATTCATAGAAAGAGAAAATGACCCCTGTCCTTTTGAGATGAGCCGTTTTAATCCCAGTTCTGTGTTGAAGGATTAGGAACAGCACTAGCTCCGCCTCCCAGACGGAGTCTGTCTTCATCGTTTTACTGTTTTCATAACACGACCGCTCACGTTTCTTTGACGTGGAGCGGAGGGGCGGAGTCCCGGGTTCTACAGCGCCACGTCTCCAGATGGAGATCCCCCCCCGTTGAACTTTAGTGGCTGATCCATGACAGAAGGTCGCTTCTGAAAGTCTTGCCCCCCCCCAAAAGCAGAATCATCAAAGCGATATGTGGATGTTTTCATGTGCTTGTTACAACAACTGTTTATAACCCAAAGACGGTTAGGGTTAGGGTTAGGGTGAAAGACGGGAAGCAGCTCCAGGTCAGATGCTGAGTATTTTACACACATGACAATCTGGGAAATGTAAAACCTTCATTCAGTCTCACCTTGCTTCTCACTTTACTCCTTATATTTTCTACTCGTTTAAAGACACATTCAAAGTTACATTTTTGCCATTTCTTTGTAGATTTGAAAGATGTGAGCCGATGATTTATTGACCGTGTTAGCGTACGCGTTCCGTGAATCCTATCGAGCCTGTAATCAGGCTGCCTGCGTTGAGCTGTCGTTCTGAAGGAGCAAATCACCACTAATAAAGGAACGACTTCCTCTTGGTTTACACACAAGACTATTAAAAGGTCTTTAAATTGAATAAAAAAAATGAAATCAAGCCAAGACTCGAGGGGACCCGTTTTTATTCCCCTTTGTTCATTCTTACTGTTTCAGATGTTTTGTGGAGGAAGCTGCTCTGGAAGCAGAGATGGTGTTTTAGCGCAGAAGAAGCCTCATCACCCAAAGAACATGTATTTAAATGTCACCTTTTCTCTTGAGGGAGTGCACGCTCACTTTTTGTTCTCATCCGCTGGTGACTAGAGCAACAATCTGATCGAGGTAAACTCGAGGACGTCCTGAGACGTCTCAAGGTGTGCTCACTAGTCCTGTGAAAAAGGTGGACAGTTGCTTTGGCTTGGCCAGAAGAAGGACGTTGTGAGGACATGTCTTACATTCAAGTGTATACACAGAGGGGGGGGGGGTCTATTTTACTCAGAGGGTTCACCGAACCGCGACCATGTCTGCCTCCAGAGCACCTCTGCTTCTGAGACATTTTGTACAAATACAAATGAGCTTTATTTTCTCCTGTATCCCCTGTAATAAATTGGACATTTCTACTCATGTCCTGTGTACTATTTGTTTTCCACGGGGGTCGACTGCTCTGATGCGATCGTGCCATGTCGCCTGAACTCGTGGCCGAGGTCGTTCAGTCTGGACCGCTACATGCCCATTGATGTCTCCAAACCTGTTTCTTAGTTTTTCTGAATTTGCTTATAATTTAAGTCAGATCAATGAAGTCCAGAATAAAATATATTTTGAGAAGAGTTTGGAGTTTTTATTTGTTTGTGTGTTGTTTGTGCTGCAGAAGAGTTCGTTTTAGTAATGAGTCTCCACCCTCTGCCCTACGATGGACCAAAAATGTCCCCGCCCTCCGATTCCATAAACATCGGTCAATAATTAACCGAGGTATTGAGGAACAGCATTTTGAGCTCCTTTGACTGTAATATGAATTACTCACTCCAAAGGAACTCAACTTCAATGTCCTTCAGGCCCTGCCAGGCAGAGCGGCGGTCCCCTTAGGTCTTATGATCCACCTCTCGATTAGCTTCCTTCTCCTCCTCCTCTGAGCTGATGGACTTGTTTTGAGTCCTCAGTCCTGGGTGACCCAGGGTTTATTGTCGGGGCTCTAATAATGTGTTTGTTGGGATTATGATGTCCACACAGACGGAGACGTGGACAGTCAGTTGTGTCAAAGCAGCAAGTAGAGTGTTACAGTGATAGTGGATTTTGGAACATATGGACGCCTCCCTGGGGAGGTGATCGGGGCACGTCCCACCGGGAGGAGACCACGGGGAAGTCCCGGGCCACAGTCTGAAGGATGTCAGAACAGGAGCCGTTGGTGGTGAGCAGGTAATCCAAGCTGAAGCGTTTGGTCTCAGAGAGGATATGAGGCTGCGTGGGGCTGAGTGCAGAGTAGAAGTCTGCAAACAGACGCCTCCATGGCTTCAGCCACAGGCCCCAGGTCAGTGAGTGCACTGTGCCCCGGTTCATGGAGGTCTGGGACGGCTGCTGGAATCCACCCGCCAGCTGCCCAGGGTTCGCCCACAGATGTTGGCCAGTCCTGTATTTTGTCCGTTTAAGGGCACTTCATCGCCTCCTGGAGGTGACGGTTGAGTCCCCCGGATGGAGTGAGGAGGTCGAGGCCTGCAGCGCTGCACTGATATCTTGTTCAAACCTTGTGAAGAATGAGTTGAGGCCTTTGGGACGGGTTCATGGTGTTGGGCGGGTCAGACCGGAGGTCCCCGTGGGTCAAGGAGAGCTTCACTTTGATCTTATAATCCACCTTGAAATTCATTCCAACTAATTCATGGTGTTTCTGACGTGATCAGTGGCAACAGAAGCTTTCACTTTGGGGTTGGATATAAAAAAAAAATACAAATCTTTGGTGGAAATTAACCGAGAAACAGCCAACCGTTCAATACCAGACTTGCACAATTCGTATCTCATTCCAGAAGAGCAGCACCGCGCGTTTACCCCCCCGATGGAGTGCGGAGTCTAAAACCATTGATGTGCAGAACCATGTCTCAGTAAATGCATACTTCATACATTATTCTAACACATGCTAGGAAGTATTTATCATGTATTTATTTCACTGTCCTATTCCTCCCCCTCTCCTTTCTCTCCATCTGGTACCAGAAGAAATTTGTTTTCAGGTCGTTTTTAGTGAATTCATAGAATACTTTAAATACTTTTAAATACTTTTAAGTAGAATTCATAGAATTATCGCTGATTCTTATTCTGTTACAGGTTGTTGAGACATTTGTTTGTGTGCATATTTATGCTGATTGTAAACTTCAGACGCTCACTGAAGCGGCCGCGTTCGCCCTCCTGTGGCCGTTTCTGGAATAACACCAGAAAGGTCCCAAACCCCATTCATTTCTATGGGCACATTTCAAATCAAGTGTTAAACCTTTCCGGTTCTGGTCTCCGAACCTTGGTTGGCTGACACCGGGGAGACGTCTTCTCCAGGGCCGGAGGCAGCTCGTCCTCCGGGGTTAACCTCCCGACTTCTTCACGCTGGGGAAGAGGGCTGGATTGCAGCAATACAGGACGCCAGACGTGCTGAATTACTGCTTTATTTTCTTTGCACTCAAAACAAGACTCCTTTTTCCTCTCCTATTGATATATCTCTGTCTGTCGCTTCCTCCTCGTTCTCTCTCTCCCCCTCTGTCGCCCACTCACTCTCCTTCTGCTCCTGGGGGGGGGGGGGGGGGGGGGGCGCGCATGCCCCAGCTGGGCACACACACACACACACACACACACACTCATCCACATCTCACAACACAAGTATCACGTGAACGGTACGTTGCAGAGACTTGGAAACCAGATCTGTCTGATATAATTCAGCTATGCTGATGATACGTTTTTATGTTTGTAATAATTTTACTCATGAACACTATGAGACCAGTGTAAAAGCAGAAGGAAAACTGTCACTAATACTTTATCATAGCAGAAGCATGTACACAGAGTATTTGAAACATTTTGTACAACCCTTTAGTATTATTGCAATAACAGAAACCTGGTTCAATGTTGATAAAGGAATAGATTTTTGTCGTTAATACAGGGGAGGGGCTGCAATATATTCATAAATCCATAACATTTAATGTTAATGGACCAATGGAATGTTTCACAGTGACGATTCAAAATGAAACAAACACAGATGTCATCGTGAGCCGTTTATACCGAACACCGTGTAGAAGTATTCAATGAACGAAAGGATCAATTGTTTTCCACTGTGAACCAAAAAACAGGATTTATCATCCATCTCCACTAAATACGATTGATTTCATTGATACATGTCTCGATACCCAGCAATAGCAAAGCCAAGCAGATTAACCTCTCGTCGTGCTACAATTATTGATAACATCTTTAATGGTATTATGGGAAATCAGGGCACCAGTGGCTTATTTCTTTGTGACATCATCACTGATATTTTTACTCTGTATGACCGTAATTGTGCTAAATCTGCAAAAAAAAAGTAGTCTTAATAAATTATTTATTCATGTTAAAACAATAGAAATGGAGCATAGATGTAAGACGTACAGGAATAAATTAACAGACATGAGAACCAGTGAACAGCTGATTATAAAATAATAACATAAAAGGAACATGGGAAACATTGAAAGGTTTAATTAAACAAGGATCCTCAAAATCGACATCTTGAATTCTTGACTGATGAAAATGATCAAAATATAAGAAACAAATATAAACAAACATATATATAAACAAATGTTTCCTAAACATGGGCCCAGAATTAGCTGCTCACACCCCAAAAGGAGATCAAACGAAACCCCTCATGTGTTCCTCTCTGAGCAGGAAGTGATGGACATTGTACGCACGTGTAGAAGAACGGCGTCTACTCTCTGTCATGATATCAGAGAGGCTATTCTGCATATCGGGGAGCCCTGAACTTGCGTCTGAACGTATCCCTCCAGTCTGGTTGTTCCCTTCCGGGCAGTGTCGGTGCGTCATGGTTTAACCCCGCGCTGGCTGTGGACTCGTTTTTGTTCGCTTCATTTTGCCATTGCCTCAAATAAATCAACGAAATGAAATGGCTGAACCAGCGATGACGTCCAGAAACCTACAGCAACATTTTATCTGCCAGTTCAGGAGATGAAATCAAAGCCAGTTGTGAGATCCTCGATTTTACTTTGGCCAAGTCGGTTCCCAGACTTGAACTCCGCAGGGTTTGGAAAAGCATTGCAAAAGAAGAATACAAAGGTCAGCGGGTCACAGGCTCGATGCGGTCTCTGCTCCAACACTCACACGGTTTCATCCGAGTCGTGTATCAGATCCAGACCTCGAAATAAAAGCCGAAAATGCTCTCGTCTCGTGTCCTTTGGATGGAAAACACAAAACGAATCCTCGCCACAAAGACGCAACACATTTTACTCACTTCTATCAAGTCAGGAAGTGACTTTCAAAATGCAGAGTGACGTGGACCCCCCCCCCCCCAACCCCAATCAAAAGCAGGGATTTAACAGCCGTGTATAAGCACGATGGACACAGCGCAGCTTGTCCATTACAGTAAAAGAAATAAGGATATAATCAGATTAAAGATCAGGATCATCAACAGGATTAAAACAATTACAATGAGAATATTCTGTCAGATGAAAATGACTCATCAGGCCTTTTGTTTAAAAATGTTAACTCAACGCGTGGCACACACACACACACACACACACACAAAGCAAGAGGCCTTGGTATCACAATAATGGGTAACTTTAATCCACAATTCTCGTCATAATAAAACATCTATTTTACAGAACTCAGTGAACAGCTAAGAACAAAACTAGCGGGTCAAAGGTTAAAATCTGTACAGGACACCCCCCCAGCGCTGCACACAAGGACTCGTGTGTTCGAGTGACCCAGTCAGGCAGGAGAGAGAGGACCGCCGGCAGACAGAGATGATCATCCTGAGGTTTGGCTCTGAGTAGAAGCAGGCTGACCGTCCCGGCTTTAAAGACCAGGAGCTGCAGGGTATCCATGAAGGAGGACCCCCCCCCCCCCAGATCACTAAACGCCTCGTCTTCATCAGACGAGCCTGCACCCACCGGAACAACGGCGTCCGTTCAGTTCTGTGTGCCCCCACAGAGACCCCCTTTAGCAGGGTCTGCATTGACCCAACAGAGACCCCCTTTAGCAGGGTCTGCATTGACCCAACAGAGACCCCCTTTAGCAGGGTCTGCATTGACCCAACAGAGACCCCCCTCTAACAGGGTCTGCATTGAGCCAACAGAGACCCCCTTTAGCAGGGTCTGCATTGACCCAACAGAGACCCCCCTCTAACAGGGTCTGCATTGACCCAACAGAGACCCCCTTTAGCAGGGTCTGCATTGACCCAACAGAGACCCCCTCTAACAGGGTCTGCATTGACCCAACAGAGACCCCCCTCTAACAGGGTCTGCATTGACCCAACAGAGACCCCCTTTAGCAGGGTCTGCACTGACCCAACAGAGACCCCCTTTAGCAGGGTCTGCATTGACCCAACAGAGACCCCCCTCTAACAGGGTCTGCATTGACCCAACAGAGACCCCCTTTAGCAGGGTTTGCATTGACCCAACAGAGACCCCCCTCTAACAGGGTCTGCATTGACCCAACAGAGACCCCCTTTAGCAGGGTCTGCATTGACCCAACAGAGACCCCCCTCTAACAGGGTCTGCACTGACCCAACAGAGACCCCCCTCTAACAGGGTCTGCATTGACCCAACAGAGACCCCCCTCTAACAGGGTCTGCATTCAGGCCTTCCTGGCGAGACTCAGAAAAGAGGGGACACGAAAGATGTTGGATGACAAAAATGTCCAAATCTGTGAATTGTCTAACGTTAGAATCAGATAAAAGCCGAGCAGCCGGAGGGCCGTTGGGATGTCGAGGGCTACAATCACACCTATTGGTCAGGTGAGAGCAGCCTCATCTCAGGTTTACTGATGAGAGCAGTGAGAGCAGCCTCATCTCAGGTTTACTGATGAGAGCAGTGAGAGCAGCCCCATCTCAGGTTTACTGATGAGAGCGGTGAGAGCAGCCTCATCTTAGGTTTACTGATGAGAGCGGTGAGAGCAGCCTCATCTCAGGTTTACTGATGAGAGCGGTGAGAGCAGCCTCATCTCAGGTTTACTGATGAGAGTGGTGAAAGCAGCCTCATCTCAGGTTTACTGATGAGAGCGGTGAAAGCAGCCTCATCTCAGGTTTACTGATGAGAGCGGTGAAAGCAGCCTCATCTCAGGTTTACTGATGAGAGCGGTGAGAGCAGCCTCATCTCAGGTTTACTGATGAGCGGTGAAAGCAGCCTCATCTCAGGTTTACTGATGAGAGCGGTGAAAGCAGCCTCATCTCAGGTTTACTGATGAGAGCGGTGAAAGCAGCCTCATCTCAGGTTTACTGATGAGAGCGGTGAGAGCAGCCTCATCTCAGGTTTACTGATGAGAGCGGTGAAAGCAGCCTCATCTCAGGTTTACTGATGAGAGCGGTGAGAGCAGCCTCATCTCAGGTTTACTGATGAGGAGTCTGCAGCTCTGTTCCTGAGTAAATGCAGGGATAATTCAAAAATAGCATGAAGCATGTTAGCAGCTCCCCGGCTGACTGGACGGGAAAACGGGTGCAGAGAGATGACGTGCTCGGTCCTCCTCTTCCCGGTCGAGAAGAACTGATCAGGTGGGCGGAGTCACTGGGCTGACTGAGACCGCTTGCCATCCAGGTGAGATCGTCCCGCGTCAGGAACGAGTTGCAGACAGTAGCTGATCTTAGGAACTGCTAGGCCTCGGCAGGACGTCCGTACGAGGTCAGACGTAGAACAGCCGTACCTTGGAGGTACTGACGTGGAGATCATCATCGTAGAACTTGGTCTCTATGATCACGTTACCGCTGGAAGACAGACACATGTCCACTTTAACTGACTCAAATTACTGTAAATGTTACACTAAAAGCCCAAAATGGCAATAAGACGCAACGGTCTCAGTCTGCAGGTCCTTCTGTCCCTGGTGCTGCAGAACCTGGACCTGTAACCGTCAAACGGCTGCATTCTCTGCTAGCATTAGCATTTATAATGTCAGTTTCAGTATTTCCTGTACAGCCGCTCTTCGGTTCAGCAGCTTATATGCTGTGAATCATAAATAAACTATATTTTTGACCCCCCCCACCCCCTCTTGCTCTCTCTCTCTCTCTCCATCAACCCAGCCGGTCAGACAGATGGCCGTCCACCATGAGCCTAGGTTCTGTCCAAGGTTTCTGCCTGTTAAAGGGAAGTTTTTCTTTGCCTCCGTCTCCAACGTTCTTGAGGGTCAAGTTGGGTTCTGTGTTTCCCTGCTAATCCTGTAAAGTACCTCGAGATTACTTCCTGCTTTCTTTCTTTCAGTGATTTTCATGGTAAATGGTAAAGGCGTTATGGCTCCATCTAGTGGCCATCATTGGAGAGAAGACTGATTTTTATTTTCCTCAAAAATGGACAGGACTTTTATGAAACATTTCCTGGATTAAAAAAAACAAAAAATCATTATGCATCAGATAAAATCTGATGCAGGACATGATAAAAACTAACTAGTTTATTTCTGGAACCAACATGTTAATGTATCACTACATGCTGACTCAGGGAGGACTTACGTTAAGACATTGGCCGGCATCATCTGGGACTCTGGAGCTGCTTCGATCAGAGATTGCCAAGTGTTGGTGGAGTTTGGAATAACAAAACCAAACTCAAAGAACCACTCTGGACAAGCACAGAGACAGGTGGACATTACTATATATATATATATATACCGTATTTTCACACCCATAGGACGCGCCTAAAAGTCTTAGATTTCTTTCAAAATGTGCCGCGTGTCCATTGGTCCGCGCGGCCCATTTGTTGTTGTAAGGCGGACTCAGTCAGGCGCCTCGCGGAGTGATATGTGCCGATGCCCTTCACCATAGTAAACTATTATGTTTACCAAGTAAACTATACGGTCTAAACCGGAGTGAAGCAAGCTAACGCGCTAATGGGCTAACTAGCAAGCTAGTTTATCATCGTCACCCCCGGTGGATTAACCAAAGAACTCCAACCGCGCAACGTTAAACTGCGAGCTGCGTGGGAGCGCTGGATAACAGGAGAACACAGTTTCACTCAGAGTGGAAGGCAGCGCAGCGCCACAGTTTGTGAATGGAGTGTAGCTGCTTCGGCTAACTGTCTGCTAGCATTGTTGTTCGAGCCTTCGCAGAAGCCGGCATCATTTCCGAGGCGCCGCACGGCACGGCACGGAAAGAGACTCTGACAGTGAAGAAAGAGGTCGGCATGTTTGACGGAGATCTAGTGCAGCTGTTCAATTCAGAAACAGAGGATGAGGACTTTGATGGGTTTGATTAATGACGATTAAAAACAAAACTGTACCAAACTCTGTTTTGCTCCGGCTCTATTTTTTAAAACGCGCACCAGTATGCTTGTTTGATTGATGACGATTAAAGATGCGAGTACCAAACTCAGTTTTGCTCCTGCTTTATTTTGCGCACCTATCATGCCGGCGCCTTTTGACCCGCGCGCCCTTTGTATGTTTAAAATACCGAAAAATCAGCTGTTAATGAGACTGCGCCGAATCAGCAGGTGCGTCATAAGGTCGTGAAAATACGGTATATATATATATATATATATATATAGACTTTACTATAGAAAGCTGAGCTAAAGAGAAGGAATAAAACCCAGGAGGACCGTTACCCAGTCATTTAATGGAGGAGGACTCCCTTCCAAAGCAATGACCATTCCCTCCTTCCACCTTCACCCCGACACCGCAGCCAAAACCGGATGTAAATTATACAGAATTGTTAAATTAACTTTTATTATGCTTTTGTTTTTCGTACCATTTACAGTTTTATGTGTTTTTTGTTGTTTAGATACAGTTACACATTAATATAACTGCAGGCATGTAAATGGACATTTACCCGCTTCGTAGGAACGGGTTCATCTAGGTGACATTATTTATTATGGGAAATAGAGTTTCAGTTTTCTAACAAATCGATTTCCAAATAGTATTACAGAACGAATGTTCGACAACCGAGGGTTCACTGTAGTTTTTAATCTAAAGTGAGGAACAGACTAAAATAGACGGAGCATACAACAGAGAAATACAACAAGGTATAGACTATGTTGTATTTGATCCCATCTTTTGTGATATTTTTGCTAATCTCTAAATTAAAATTAACCTGCAATTGAAATGCGTAAAAAGTGAAATTAACAGCCAAACAATTGAGCACCGACATGCATGTCTTGACTAGCGGTTCAGCAGCTGTGTAACATTTTGTCAAGCTGATTTATAGCATATCTATACGAGCAGGAAAGTGGCACTGAATGCCCTCGTTCAGGTGAACATGCACATAAACTAATACTAACAGATTGCAGCCCAGCGTTTGGCTCATTACCTTCTAAACACTGTCCCTTGAAGAAAACTTTCTGTTCCAGTCTGAACTTCTCCAGTTTTTCTGATGAAGAAAAGTTCAGTTCTCTGGACACAGCTTTACACTTCAGGATCTTCTTTGGTACGCGAGCTGAAAAGACAGAAATATCCTAATGAACTGTACTCCAATCAGAACACACAAAGGCCTCAGACAACTTTCTTTCCACTTTTATAAAGTAAACTACTACGTCTCTCCAAATGAAGACAATTCACAGCTTTAGGATCATCTTTTGAAGTCCGATTTAGTTTCTGGCGTTCCCCCACTATAACCTCAGACTGTCCCGTCTAAACACCTGAAGTCCTCTCCCTTCTTTACGTCTAACCCGGGGGGGGGGGGGGGGGGGGGGGGGGGGTTAGACGTAAAGTAGCCTCATATAATGTGAATGGCGTCCCCAACCCAACCTGAGACATGAGATTACAAAGTAGGCTGTTGCGATGGATGGGTACGATTCCAAATTCATTCATGTGATGGAAAAGCTAACTTCTTCTCTAAGACTGGATAGATTTAAAAGAATCTGGGAAAACCAATTCGATCGGATTTGATTCGAGACGTACAATAAAAGACCTGAGTTCAAAGCTCCAAAAGTTGAAAAGTTTGTTTTCTTTGCATTTTATATGTTCATTTATATTCTAGTTTACTTTATTTTCTAATACCGTATTGGCCCGAATATAACACGACCCCGGATATAATACGACCCCCTCTTTTTCAAGACTCAAGTTTGAGAAAATACTTTTTGAACACCAATTTCAATTTTTATACAGAAAATAATTACAGTACATCTGAAACAAATGATTATAACAATAAATTCGAGAGAAAAAGCATGTTATTTTGCCACATTCAAATCATGCAAAAACTGTCTCACATCTTAATATCTGAACATTTAAATATGTGAACTAAAGTGCAATCACATTTGTAAATGAATGGCTTCTGGTTTTTAAAATGTAAATAAACCAATCTACCGATAAAACAACAAAATTGCAATAACCGCATGAACCATCAAAGTGAAGTCTAACTGGGGGGATCGTTGTTCTCCAGCGCCTCAGGGGTTAACTTCCAGACCACGCTGGGGACGAAGGCTGAAGCGCAGCAACACAAGATGGACGCCGGCCAGACGTGCTGAATCACTGAAGCTGCTTTATTTTACTTGCACTGTTAAACAAAACTCTGTTTCCTCCTATTGCTCGCATATCTCTGTCTCAGAGTTCTCTCTGTTGCTGCTCTGCGCGCTCTCTCTCTTTATCTCTCACACACACTCGCTCGCTCCGGCGGGACACGCCCCAGCTGGACGCGTGCACACACACACACACACACACATCCACACAGACACATCTCACCACATATGAATAAGGAAAAACATCGCAATAAAATAATGATAGGCGTTCGCTTTGGCCTGGGGAGTTCAGTTCACCATTAGTTGTAACGATATCTGGCGCCCTCTAGTGTCCAGAATGGGTATAACGTCTACCCCCCGAATATAACACAACCCGACTTTTTCAGCCTAATTTCAATGCAAAAAACACCGTGTTATATTCGGGCCAATACGGTATACTTGCTACACTGGTGACATTGTAAAATGAAATTAGTTAAACAGGCCCAGATACATGAACGAATGTAAATAATCACTGTCCCGGGCATACCTGTTTTTGGGTACATGTAAAGGTACGGTCTTTTTTAATCTAAAGTACAAGACAGGGGAAGTCTAGAATGTATGATATGTTGTTAAAGAAAAAGAAAAGAAAAACGAAAGCAAAGAGGCTCACTCAGCACCCAAATAACTGAAGTACTCAAATATCCTTAAACACACAAATAAACACATCTGTAATCAGAAAAACTTGCTTCGATAGTATTTCTACTCAGGCAACATTGTTATGTGGTTCATTTCAACATGCTTCTGTCAGTCATAGTGACTGTAAATATGCTATGTGAAATGTTTTAAATAATTTCCAAAACAGTCAAGAAGTTTTAAATAATTTAGCCTGTACTTCTATCGTGCGTGTAATTTAGCCAAGAGGAGTGGATATACCTTCATGTTCTACTCCTGGTACTGAGAGGTCCTCAGTTCCCTGCCACAGCACTTTGCCCGTCTCAGCATCTCGAAGATTCATCCAGTTTCTGTCAGGAAAATGTCAAGAGAAACAACAACCTGTCCAGAATGTGCACAAGTCAAACATTTATGAGTAAAGACAGCAGAAGGACAAACTCTAATCACCTTTTAACAGCATTGAGCACCGATCTTGTTATCCAACTCCAGTATTCATACTCAACATTTAACCGACAACTTCTATTGAAGACAATCCAGAAGGATATTTAACCTAGGCTTGATATCAGACAAACAAATGCTTGTCAAAAATAATAGTAGTATGAGGGGTATTTACTCAAGTCGGACTAAGCAGTACATCACTGAAGGCCTAGGCCCGCCACTGGTTATATGTAATAGTACACATCTATAAATCAGTGTTGTGTAGGACACACGAAACTCACCGCAGTCGATAGGAAAGCCTGTGCAGGGAATTTCCATATTAAATGGTATTCCACAACGTAATTACACGCCGACACCACTAGGAACGCACAACATTTAATTTGGTATAGGTTTGACCGATTTCCATGAACGTCTCATTTGGTGACGTCACACACAACACAGATAAACATGGGCTTAGATTGGCTGGGGCAAAGTCCCGCCTTCAGGGGACAGAATGATGTGAGGACGAAGCAGGAAGCGTCTTCATTCCAATGAAGCGCGGGCACGAGAGCTGTGTTGGAATCTCAGCGCTGATATCTGAACTAACTTGTACTGATCTGTTAATTATATAAATGTCTTAATCTAAACCCACATTCTCCTCATTGAATACGCACCCGCTACGGAGAACAAGAACCGGAAGAGGGTTTGGTAAAACCCTACACCTGCTTCATGTATTCTTTGTCAGTTAATGGTTTTCCATGTTTCCCTATGCAGTGAGAAATCTCAACTCCTCTGTCGCCTGGTTTTTAACAGGCAACACCAATTAGCATTCTTTGATAGCGCTGCGTTTTATCCGGCTCATCTCCAAAGTTTGTTTCGTGTTTAGTCTCAAAATGCTGCTGAAACACAGAGCCTCAGGTGACGCACTGAGTCAAAGATGATCACGTGGGCACATGCAGAAACAGTGTGCCCGGTCTCTTGTAAGGCGTTAAATACAATAAAATACAGTATTTTTTTCCTCGCCGCGTTGCAGCATAAATCCCCTTAGGTTGCAGACCACTGTTCTAGAGAAAGCCTAGGACAGGGTGCCCAGAGAGGAACTGTGGTACTGCAGGAGGTACTGTGGTACTGCACGAGGAAGTCTGGAGTGGCAGAGAAGTACGTCAGGGTACTTCAGGACATGTATGACACTCCCCTACTGTTCCTAAGGATCAGGCATTTCACTATGTACTACGCGTTCTGCATGCACCCAGTAGGGCTGCCTTCAACACCGCCCACCAAGGATCAGCTACAGTCTCTCACAACAGAGAAACCGGGCACCCAGTCAGAACACAGGACTCAAGGGAGGGAGCGCACACACCTCTTATACGATGGAAAGACGAGTGGGTGAGGACTCCAATAATTCCCTCACTGTAGGGATCTGACATTATTGGACACCAATATCCCGCAGGGAACATTAATAGACATTTCCAGGATCGTTCCCCATAATGAGGATTCATTTTCATGATAATGGTAACCTGCACAATGAATAAAGATAGTTTTTGGAAATAAAACAACACCAGCACTCCTCCCCACATTTCCCTGCTCCTGCCAGATGCCAGATAAACCGCTGTATGGTGCATCTGATGTGTCTGAGGACATTTGTTGTGTTTTAAATTACAAAGTTACTGCAGTCATTTGTCTAGTCTGGAGTACGACGTGGCCTTTGTCGACTATTCCGCAGACTACCCGTTTTGTGCATGGCGCCTGTGCCGGTACCTCAAACCACACTGCTGTAATTTGGTCCTGAAAAGACCACGCTGAATATCAACTGGTTTGGGACACAAATACATGCTTTATTCAAAATGGAGAGACATTACCTCCTCATTCAAACGCGCACTTCACCAGAGGAGATATGAATTTGTCATGAATTGGCGAGTCACAGGTTTTTGTGTTGGGAGGAATATCCCGAGTCTAACAGACCATGTGTTGCCTTTTCACCTCAATACCTGAAAGCATAGCATTAGCCCAAATACTGTCATGTTTAAAAAATCGAAATTCTTAATTATTCAAGGACGGTTGAATAAAAAAAACCTTAAAACAGTATGTATAAGTAGTAAATGCGGAATGGTTAGTCACTGGCTGCTAGCTGTCCCATATATCTGTTGGATGGTCAGCTGTTCCTGACGACCTCTCACTATGAACACAATACACCTGTCAATCACAGAGCCAGCACCTTGCAGCTTCTCATGCCATCTTCACATTCAGCTCAACACTCGTCTCATCTGTTACCTGGGGCAGCGCCGAAGTAGAGAACCACTGCGTGACTAAGCGTCGTTTCATTTACGCGAGTAGAAGTGGCAAAGCATTCAAAAGGTGAGCAGCGCTGGGTGACAGCCAGTGGCGTCCGAACACCGTCGGGGAATGTGAAAAGGCTGCTCCTAATTGAAGTAGAACAATGCCATCTTTTCATATGCAAGCCACTTGTTCCAGAAGCTTCTCCACCCGGTTCTCTGTCACACTCAGACGCAACTTAGTGTCAGACAATCTGCCAAGCCTTTCATTCCACCTCCCGACCATCAGCTGCCTAAAAGTCTGCCTAAAGACGCCCGACAACCAAAGCTTGAAAAAGGCTCATGTTAAAGACAGGTTAGTGAAGTCTTGGTGCAATGCCAATCAGCACCTGAACCAGGTAATATTACAACTTTTGCATGCTGCTCCATCTCATTTTGAACCATTTGTTCCATTAGTTGCTGGACATTTTTCCTTGTTTTTGGTTCCAAAAATGTCCAAGAGCAGACAGGGGGGCGGAGCTTTCAGTTATCGAGCTCCTTTATTGTGGAATCAGCTCCCTGATTGGTTCGTGAGACAGACACCATCTCTATGTTCAAGAGTAGATTAAAGACTTTCCTTTTTAACAAAGCTTATAACTAATCGATGCAGTAATCAATATAATCAATCTGCTGTCATTAGGCAGCACTGGTGGCTTAACATCATGACACACTGAGCTCCTCCCCCTTTATCTGGTTATTCATGTTATAAATATATGTCAGTAATCTCTCTCTCCCCTGTAGTCTTGTGCTCTCTCTCCCTCTGTTTGTCCCTCTCTCTCTTTCAGGTCCTTCTGTCCGTGGTGCTGCAGAACCTGGACCTGTGTCCCTCAGCACTGATCCATATCGCTAGCATTAGCATTTATAGCTTTATTTAGCAGCATTAGCATTTATAGTCTTATATTGGTCAGCATCTTGTTCAGCAGCCTATATGTGTTTTTGTCTCCTCCTGCTCTCTCCCAGACTGACCTGAGATCAGACTGAGGTTGAAAGTGTTTTGGTTAAGAGTCAAATTTATCTTCTTATGCTGCTGATCTAGAGGCTGAAGGAAACTACAACTGGTGAAATACCGTTTTCGTAGAATACCCATCAAACTATGATACCGATGTGATCCAGAGTGCAGGGGTAGGTTTTCATGCATACGTGTCTCAGGATGAAGGGACTGTTGGGTTGAGGTCGCATGGGCAGCCTGGACGGTCCACAGGTTGAGGGCCGTCCCAAACCACTTCCTCCAAAAATGAACTGATCCTTAACAGCAACTGATTTAACCTGAGGAAGAGCTAGAGGAAGTGGCCGGGGTGAGGGAAGTCTGGACTTCCCTGCTTAGGCTGCTGCCCCCGCGACCCGGCCCCGGATGAGCGGAAGACAATGGATGGATGGATGGAATGATTTAACCTCACGTCATCATGCTATAGCAGAGGGTCCTCGGGGCTACCTGCAGGTTGTGTGTTTACAACTCCAGAGCGCCTGCAGAAATCCGTCAGGACACATACACAAACTAATGAGTCCCCCGTGATAAGCTGCCGTCACCGTTTAGTCTGCATCCGTCTGTAAAGAGGCCTCAATGGTGCCGAGAACAGTCCAGAGCTATCACGCCAACACATTTCAGTTCAGCCAGTTCACTACTGCTCTCACCATGACGTTCAACGGGGGCCGTTTTCACCTGATTTCGGGAGAGGACAAAGTGCAGGTTGAGGAAGCTCTCAGCTCTGAGGTCACCAAAATCCGTACTTGGCTTACCGATAACAAACTGTCACTACATCTTGGAAAAACAGAATCTATTCTTTTTGGGTCAAGACACTCTCTAAGTGAGATAAATGTTGATGATTTCAAGGTCACAGTCGATAATACAGTAATCTCCAGCAAAGAAGAGATCACCTATTTGGGCTGTGTTCTTGACAAATACCTGTCTGGCGATAGTATGGCAACTAAGGTGATCAAAAAAGTCAATCAGAGAACAAGATTTTGGGGCAGAATGTCCGGACTCTTGCTGGAGCCTCGTTCAGCCCCTTTTTGACTATGCTAGCACCTGAGTGCGAGTGCATCTCGCAGCTACGCAGTACTACACTAGAATGACTCAATGCCCATGCCTCTGCAAGGTAAAACTGTAGCCTTCAATCACCTCCGTCAAGTACCGGTAAGTTCCGTTTTTGCCAGCCTTTTTCTGTCAGTGTTTTTCTGTTAGCAACATAACTCAAGATTTCCCAGACGGATCTTAAAGAAATCTTCAAGACATGTTACCGAGAAAAGAGGATTTGGTGATGATCAAGAAGAGATCCTGGATTCCTGTTGCCTTCGAAATTTTCATGAACATTGAAATAAATAGCGTTTCTAAATTGTTCCTCAATATATCGGTTGATTATCGTCTGATGTTATGGAATTTGACACAAGATTTCGTGTAGGGTGGGGATATTTCACCACCTTTAATTTAAAAGGTTATAAATTGTTCTTGGAATTTCTATGCATCAAACATGAAAAGTAAGTGAATCTGAGTTTCTGTATTTTTAATCTGTAAACGGGGTTTTAATGTTAAAATGTAATATTTGTTACCGACTGCATTCTGAATCCATCCAGAATAAATTTGGTGGTGAGATAGAGACCCCCCCCCCCCCCCCCTACAAGACTGTCAAATTCCATAAACAATCAACCAAGATATCGAGGGACACATTTTTAAGCTCCATTGACTGTAATACTAACGAAGAATTCCAAGTAATCCAGAATCTCTTCTGGATCGTCTCCAGAATCATCTGTTCCTGATAGCGGTCCCAATATTTCCTGAGAATTTCATCAAGATCCGTCCTGAAACTTTTGAGTCACCTTGCTTAGAGACGCCGGCGATGACACCGAGGTCAGGCGGAGGTTCTTACAGCAGTAAGCTATCCATGTAGTGTTTGTATCGTAGTATAGTAAGTGTCGTAGTAATAAGGAATAAATAATAGTTATTTCGCAGCATGTTAAGGAGTAGCTACATTTAATTTACACTGTTACCGTTACAACTGGCCCTTTGAGGGCAACCATAATGCTGATGTGGACCTCGGAGAAAATGAGTTTGACACCCCTGTACTACGTTATAAAACGGTTTAGGCTTCTGAAGTAAATATTCCACAAGACACAACAGTTTGTTGTCATTAGGAATAAGGAGGAAAAAAGTCAGATGATTGATAAAGTTAGTGGAGATCAGACGGATGGAAAAAGCCAATCAAGTTGATCAATATCCTACATCACAGATCGATTACACCCACGTGACGGTGACGAGCGGATGGCAAGTTCATGGAACTCATTTTGCCATAATATTCTATTTCACAACAAGAGATCAATTAAAATTCTGAGGGACTGGATTCCAGGGTAAAGACCATCAATGGATCAGCCAGCAGCTGACCTAATCCTCCTGCTTACCTGTGCAGCAAAGGCGGATTTACTTAAAGGGCCGGACACAGAGCTAAATTAGTCGGGAAGCCAAGAGCACATACCTCCACAAAGTCACCATGGCAACACCTTGAGCACCCCCACTCCGCTTCTGATTGATTCGGCATGACGAAAATGTTTCTTGTGTTGCCCCCACATAGAACAACGGTGTGAAACAACACTTTCATACCACCCCCCCCCCCCAGAGGAACGGCAACGGTGGGCCATGAAGTCACCGCCGGAGGACTGCTGCTTGAGCAATCAGCTAACATTAGCCTGCACAGACGAGTGGCCATGATGCCACAGGTTTATTAGGCTTAAATAAACGCAACATAACCTCAGAACAAACTGAAGTGCAGGTGAAGAACAGAGAGGGATAGACATGGGGGAGGGATGAAGATGACAATAAAATTAGTTGATGCCAGACCAAGGACAGAAGTGAGTATTTGTGAGCAGCAGTATGTCTTTATGCTGAGGAAGAGTACCACAGACACAACGTTAGCATTGAGGCTAGCAATGGAGAAGAACAGGGAAGGTCAGGAGGAGCTGCATTGTGTCTCTGTAGATCTAGAGAAAGCCTAGGACAAGGTGTTCAGAGGGGAACTGTGGTACTGCATGAGGTACTGTGGTACTGCATGAGGAACTGTGGTACTGCATGAGGAACTGTGGTACTGCATGAGGAACTGTGGTACTGCATGAGGAACTGTGGTACTGCATATGGAACTGTGGTACTGCATGAGGAACTGTGGTACTGCATGAGGTACTGTGGTACTGCATGAGGAACTGTGGTACTGCATGAGGTACTGTGGTACTGCATAAGGAACTGTGGTACTGCATGAGGAACTGTGGTACTGCATGAGGTACTGTGGTACTGCATGAGGTACTGTGGTACTGCATGAGGAACTGTGGTACTGCATATGGAACTGTGGTACTGCATGAGGAACTGTGGTACTGCATGAGGTACTGTGGTACTGCATGAGGAACTGTGGTACTGCATGAGGAACTGTGGTACTGCATATGGAACTGTGGTACTGCATGAGGAACTGTGGTACTGCATGAGGTACTGTGGTACTGCATGAGGAACTGTGGTACTGCATATGGAACTGTGGTACTGCATGAGGAACTGTGGTACTGCATGAGGTACTGTGGTACTGCATGAGGAACTGTGGTACTGCATGAGGTACTGTGGTACTGCATAAGGAACTGTGGTACTGCATGAGGTACTGTGGTACTGCATAAGGAACTGTGGTACTGCATGAGGAACTGTGGTACTGCATGAGGAACTGTGGTACTGCATGAGGTACTGTGGTACTGCATAAGGAACTGTGGTACTGCATGAGGTACTGTGGTACTGCATGAGGTACTGTGGTACTGCATGAGGTACTGTGGTACTGCATGAGGTAGTCTGGAGGAGCAGAGAAGTACGTCAGAGTTAATGTTCTGCACTTATAAAGCGCTTTACATGAGGCCTCACATTCACACATTCACCCTCCGGTGGGCGACTGATGCCATGCAAGCTGCTGCCAGACCCACTGGGAGACATTTGGGGTTCAGTGTCTTGCCCAAGGACACTGGCACGCTGGAATTCGAACCACCGATTTACTGATCACTGGACGGCACAGCCAGAGTACTTCAGGACATTTAGGACAGCAGTAAAGTGTGCAGTAGGAGTAACAGGAGAGTTTAGGGTAGAGGTGGGATGCACCAGGGATCAGCTCTGAGACCCTTTTTGTTGCCATGGTGATGGATAGACTAACAGATGAGGTGAGACAGGAAGCTCCTCTGAATATGATGTTTGCAGATGACATTGTGATCTGCAGGTAGAGGAGAATCTAGAGAAGTGGAGGTCTGCTCTAGAAAAGAGAGGAATGAAGGTGAGCAGGAGTAAAACAGAGTACATGTGTGTACATGAGAAGGTCCCAGGGGGGACAGTGAAGCTACAAGGAAGAGACGTAAAGAAGGGAGAGGACTTCAGGTACCTCGGGTCAACAGAGCAGAGTGATGGAGAGAATGTGGAAAGGAGGTGAAGAATCGTGTGACACAGGGACGCACGCACATCTTGTGCACCCCCCCCAACCCTAAGGACCCAAATGAAAATAATTTGGACCCAGTCGCAGGCCGAACTACAGACAGAACCAGGGTCGGCCCAGAGCCTGGTTCTGAAGGGCCGGTCCGACCCAGTTTAGCAGTAGAATGACGAGGAGCCCGCGCAGGTTCTGGTGGCTACGAATGGGTTAACGCTCCGGGACAGGGAGCAAGCTATCGAACCTTAGGCTCCAGCGGGCCGTAATCTGATTACACGACGCCCTGTCCCCTGGACGGAACACATGCTAGCAGCGCTAGCAGCGCTAGCCTCCTACCGTCACATCAAAAGGATACAGCCGGAAGCCCTTCATGATTTCCTTGGCCCTGTCTTCGTCTGAAGACATTTCACGATCCGCCTCCGTTCCGGGTCTGCGCGGACGACGCGGCTGCTGCCGGTAGCTTAACGAGCGGCTAGAACTGCGTTAAGTCTGATCCGATCAGGCAATCAGCTTAATATACCGCTAACTAACAGGCAGCTAGCTCGGCCAGTCAAAGGCACGGGCCAACTCGCAACAGCCAATCACAGGCCGGAACAAGGAGCACGTGGGGGAAACAACCTGGACAGGGACGGGTCACCCAGGGCAACGACGCTCACTCTGAAGTCTGATTGGCTGGTCAACTAAGTGTAAGAATCTCATTAAATAGTTGAACGTGACGAACATGGCTCTATTAGTGACGTCACTCATTTACACGGATATAGACTAACAGGTTTTTATACAAATATAAATACTCAGACGGATCTTGAAGTTCTCAGGAAATGATGTGAACAGGAACAGATGATCCGGATCCAGTAACCCCTGATGATGGGTTTGGGGGGGGGGGGGGGGGGGGGTATTTTGGGAAGTCAACGACTGTTTATGCAGCAACTTCAGGACAAACAGATATTAAACAAGACTTGTTTTGGAAATACTTGATTACTCCTGTGTAACGCATCATTCTATTTTTAGACTCCTGTGTAACGCAGCATTTTATTTTAGACTCCTTTGTAACGCATCATTCTATTTTTAGACTCCTGTGTAACGCATCATTTTATTTTTAGACTCCTGTGTAACGCAGCATTTTATTTTTAGACTCCTGTGTAACGCAGCATTTTATTTTTAGACTCCTGTGTAGCGCATCATTCTATTTTTAGACTCCTGTGTAACGCAGCATTTTATTTTTAGACTCCTGTGTAACGCATCATTTTATTTTTAGACTCCTGTGTAACGCATCACTTTATTTTTAGACTCCTGTGTAACGCATCATTTTATTTTTAGGCTCCTGTGTAACGCAGCATTTTATTTTAGACTCCTGTGTAACGCAGCACTTTATTTTTAGACTCCTTTGTAATGCAGCATTTTATTTTAGACTCCTGTGTAACGCAGCATTTTATTTTTAGACTCCTGTGTAACTCATCATTTTATTTTTAGACTCCTGTGTAACGCATCATTTTATTTTTAGACTCCTGTGTAACGCATTTTATTCTTAGACTCCTGTGTAACTCATCATTTTATTTTTACTCCTGCGTGACGCAGCATTTTATTTTAGACTCCTGTGTAACTCATCATTTTATTTTTAGACTCCTGTGTAACGCATCATTTTATTTTTAGACTCCTGTGTAACGCATTTTATTCTTAGACTCCTGTGTAACTCATCATTTTATTTTTAGACTCCTGCGTGACGCAGCATATTATTTTAGACTCCTGTGTAACTCATCATTTTATTTTTAGACTCCTGTGTAACTCATCATTTTATTTTTAGACTCCTGTGTAACGCATCATTTTATTTTTAGACTCCTGTGTAACGCAGCATTTTATTTTTAGACTCCTGTGTAACGCATCACTTTATTTTTAGACTCCTGTGTAACGCAGCATTTTATTCTTAGACTCCTGTGTAACGCATCATTTTATTTTTAGACTCCTTTGTAATGCAGCATTTTATTTTTAGACTCCTGTGTAACACAGCATTTTATTTTTAGACTCCTGTGTAACGCAGCATTTTATTTTTAGACTCCTGTGTAACGCAGCATTTTATTTTTAGACTCCTTTGTAACGCATCATTTTATTTTTAGACTCCTTTGTAATGCAGCATTTTATTTTTAGACTCCTGTGTAACGCAGCATTTTATTTTTAGACTCCTGTGTAACGCAGCATTTTATTTTTAGACTCCTGCGTGACGCAGCATTTTATTTTAGACTCCTGTGTAACTCATCATTTTATTTTTAGACTCCTGTGTAACGCATCATTTTATTTTTAGACTCCTGTGTAACGCATTTTATTCTTAGACTCCTGTGTAACTCATCATTTTATTTTTAGACTCCTGCGTGACGCAGCATATTATTTTAGACTCCTGTGTAACTCATCATTTTATTTTTAGACTCCTGTGTAACTCATCATTTTATTTTTAGACTCCTGTGTAACGCATCATTTTATTTTTAGACTCCTGTGTAACGCAGCATTTTATTTTTAGACTCCTGTGTAACGCATCACTTTATTTTTAGACTCCTGTGTAACGCAGCATTTTATTCTTAGACTCCTGTGTAACGCATCATTTTATTTTTAGACTCCTTTGTAATGCAGCATTTTATTTTTAGACTCCTGTGTAACACAGCATTTTATTTTTAGACTCCTGTGTAACGCAGCATTTTATTTTTAGACTCCTGTGTAACGCAGCATTTTATTTTTAGACTCCTTTGTAACGCATCATTTTATTTTTAGACTCCTTTGTAATGCAGCATTTTATTTTTAGACTCCTGTGTAACGCAGCATTTTATTTTTAGACTCCTGTGTAACGCAGCATTTTATTTTTAGACTCCTGTGTAACGCAGCATTTTATTTTTAGACTCCTGTGTAACGCATCATTTTATTTTTAGACTCCTGTGTAACTCATCATTTTATTTTTAGACTCCTGTGTAACGCATCATTTTATTTTTAGACTCCTGTGTAACGCATTTTATTCTTAGACTCCTGTGTAACTCATCATTTTATTTTTACTCCTGCGTGACGCAGCATTTTATTTTAGACTCCTGTGTAACTCATCATTTTATTTTTAGACTCCTGTGTAACGCATCATTTTATTTTTAGACTCCTGTGTAACGCATTTTATTCTTAGACTCCTGTGTAACTCATCATTTTATTTTTAGACTCCTGCGTGACGCAGCATATTATTTTAGACTCCTGTGTAACTCATCATTTTATTTTTAGACTCCTGTGTAACTCATCATTTTATTTTTAGACTCCTGTGTAACGCATCATTTTATTTTTAGACTCCTGTGTAACGCAGCATTTTATTTTTAGACTCCTGTGTAACGCATCACTTTATTTTTAGACTCCTGTGTAACGCAGCATTTTATTCTTAGACTCCTGTGTAACGCATCATTTTATTTTTAGACTCCTTTGTAATGCAGCATTTTATTTTTAGACTCCTGTGTAACACAGCATTTTATTTTTAGACTCCTGTGTAACGCAGCATTTTATTTTTAGACTCCTGTGTAACGCAGCATTTTATTTTTAGACTCCTTTGTAACGCATCATTTTATTTTTAGACTCCTTTGTAATGCAGCATTTTATTTTTAGACTCCTGTGTAACGCAGCATTTTATTTTTAGACTCCTGTGTAACGCAGCATTTTATTTTTAGACTCCTGCGTGACGCAGCATTTTATTTTAGACTCCTGTGTAACTCATCATTTTATTTTTAGACTCCTGTGTAACGCATCATTTTATTTTTAGACTCCTGTGTAACGCATTTTATTCTTAGACTCCTGTGTAACTCATCATTTTATTTTTAGACTCCTGCGTGACGCAGCATATTATTTTAGACTCCTGTGTAACTCATCATTTTATTTTTAGACTCCTGTGTAACTCATCATTTTATTTTTAGACTCCTGTGTAACGCATCATTTTATTTTTAGACTCCTGTGTAACGCAGCATTTTATTTTTAGACTCCTGTGTAACGCATCACTTTATTTTTAGACTCCTGTGTAACGCAGCATTTTATTCTTAGACTCCTGTGTAACGCATCATTTTATTTTTAGACTCCTTTGTAATGCAGCATTTTATTTTTAGACTCCTGTGTAACACAGCATTTTATTTTTAGACTCCTGTGTAACGCAGCATTTTATTTTTAGACTCCTGTGTAACGCAGCATTTTATTTTTAGACTCCTTTGTAACGCATCATTTTATTTTTAGACTCCTTTGTAATGCAGCATTTTATTTTTAGACTCCTGTGTAACGCAGCATTTTATTTTTAGACTCCTGTGTAACGCAGCATTTTATTTTTAGACTCCTGTGTAACGCAGCATTTTATTTTTAGACTCCTGTGTAACGCATCATTTTATTTTTAGACTCCTGTGTAACGCATCATTTTATTTTTAGACTCCTGTGTAACGCAGCATTTTATTTTTAGACTCCTGTGTAACGCAGCATTTTATTCTTAGACTCCTTTGTAACGCAGCATTTTATTTTAGACTCCTTTGTAACGCATCATTTTGTTTTTAGACTCCTGTGTAACGCATCATTTTGTTTTTAGACTCCTGTGTAACGCATCATTCTATTTTTAGACTCCTGTGTAACGCATCATTCTATTTTTAGACTCCTGTGTAACACAGCGTTCTATTATTAGACTCCTTTGTAACGCAGCATTTTATTTTTAGACTCCTGTGTAACGCAGCATTTTATTTTTCAACCCTTAATGGCCGTGACTTTTTACTGGATGAATGTTGAAACCTTTTACTTGAACAGTACCCGCTCTATTGAATCCATCCAGAGACTGATTGATCCATTTCTTTGAAAGGTCTGTTGTGGGTCGACCAATCAGCTGGCAGGCGACTCTTTAGCTAATTTAGCTTCTCTCACATTCAGGGTTAAAACAAGTGAAGCGCTTCCTCTCCACACCCCTCAGATGTTAGCGCGCTAGGCTGCTGCTAGCGATATTTGAAGGTAACAAGAGCAGCGCGATGACGACGCGAGAACGTGCTAAAGAACATCCCAGCCTGGCATTCTGAATATTTATTGTGGAGCCTCAGTCCTTCTTGGCTGCAGCCTTCCTCATGGCGGCCAGCACGTTGCTAAGCTCCTCCCTCTTCCTCTTGGCACGGATGTGAGTGCCGATCTGGGGAAACAAGGAAAGGTTGATACTGCGCGGCTACAAACATTTGCCCTAAATGCCCCAGACAGCCGGGCCACACGGCGGTTCAGACTCAGGAACTCACCCTCTTCTTGATGAACTTCAGGGCTCTCTTGTCCTTGGACACCTTCAGCAGCTCCATGGCTCTCCTCTCGTACGGAGCGAAGCCACACACCTCACGGATCATGTCCCGGACGAACTTGCTGTGTTTGGTCAGACGCTGCAGAGATGGACATGGAGACAGTTAAGGCTCCGCCTTCAAGAGCAGCGAGGCGCAGCGACAGTCAGACAGGACCGTGGGTTTCCCCAGGAACGGCGCTACTCACCCCGCGGCGGCGGCTGTGTTTGGGCGCCGTGACGTTCTTGGTGACGGGGTGGCCCTTGTTCAGGCCCACAGCCATCGGGTAGCGGATGGCCATACCTGTGGAGAGCCACACGTTAGCTCAACAGGCGGCCGCAGACTGCGTTGCTTTGTTTACGTTTTATTTCAAACCAAAACAAACATACAGAGTGCATAAAGGTCACATACCAACCGCCAAAAAACATTACATTCAAAGATTTGTTTTTCATTTTATATACGCCAAACTATCACCATAAAAATGTTTGAATGCAGGTCTTTGCTTACTAAACATGCATGATGGTACAAACCCGCCGTCTAGTCACGACTAGAAGCTAGTTTCACCATCTAGTCACGACTAGAAGCTAATTTCACCGTCTAATCACGACTAGAAGCTAATTTCACCGTCTAGTCACGACTAGAAGCTAATTTCACCGTCTAGTCACGACTAGAAGCTAATTTCACCGTCTAATCACGACTAGAAGCTAATTTCACCGTCTAATCACGACTAGAAGCTAATTTCACCGTCTAATCACGACTAGAAGCTAATTTCACGGTCTAGTCACGACTAGAAGCTAGTTTCACCGTCTAATCACGACTAGAAGCTAGTTCCACCGTCTAGTCACGACTAGAAGCTAATTTCACCGTCTAGTCACAACTAGAAGCTAATTTCACCGTCTAGTCACGACTAGAAGCTAGTTTCACCGTCTAATCACGACTAGAAGCTAATTTCACCGTCTAATCACGACTAGAAGCTAGTTTCACCGTCTAGTCACGACTAAAAGCTAGTTTCACCGTCTAATCACGACTAGAAGCTAGTTTCACCGTCTAGTCACGACTAGAAGCTAATTTCACCGTCTAGTCACGACTAGAAGCTAATTTCACCGTCTAGTCACGACTAGAAGCTAGTTTCACCGTCTAATCACGACTAAAAGCTAGTTTCACCGTCTAATCACGACTAGAAGCTAGTTTCACCGTCTAGTCACGACTAGAAGCTAATTTCACCGTCTAATCACGACTAGAAGCTAATTTCACCGTCTAATCACGACTAGAAGCTAATTTCACCGTCTAATCACGACTAGAAGCTAATTTCACGGTCTAGTCACGACTAGAAGCTAGTTTCACCGTCTAATCACGACTAGAAGCTAGTTCCACCGTCTAGTCACGACTAGAAGCTAATTTCACCGTCTAGTCACAACTAGAAGCTAATTTCACCGTCTAGTCACGACTAGAAGCTAGTTTCACCGTCTAATCACGACTAGAAGCTAATTTCACCGTCTAATCACGACTAGAAGCTAGTTTCACCGTCTAGTCACGACTAAAAGCTAGTTTCACCGTCTAATCACGACTAGAAGCTAGTTTCACCGTCTAGTCACGACTAGAAGCTAATTTCACCGTCTAGTCACGACTAGAAGCTAATTTCACCGTCTAGTCACGACTAGAAGCTAGTTTCACCGTCTAATCACGACTAAAAGCTAGTTTCACCGTCTAATCACGACTAGAAGCTAGTTTCACCGTCTAGTCACGACTAGAAGCTAATTTCACCGTCTAGTCACGACTAGAAGCTAATTTCACCGTCTAGTCACGACTAGAAGCTAGTTTCACCGTCTAATCACGACTAGAAGCTAATTTCACCGTCTAATCACGACTAGAAGCTAGTTTCACCGTCTAATCACGACTAAAAGCTAGTTTCACCGTCTAATCACGACTAGAAGCTAGTTTCACCGTCTAGTCACGACTAGAAGCTAATTTCACCGTCTAATCACGACTAGAAGCTAATTTCACCGTCTAGTCACGACTAGAAGCTAGTTTCACCGTCTAATCACGACTAGAAGCTAGTTTCACCGTCTAATCACGACTAGAAGCTAATTTCACCGTCTAATCACGACTAGAAGCTAGTTTCACCGTCTAGTCACGACTAGAAGCTAGTTTCACCGTCTAATCACGACTAGAAGCTAATTTCACCGTCTAATCACGACTAGAAGCTAGTTTCACCGTCTAATCACGACTAGCAGCTAGTTTCACCGTCTAATCACGATTAGAAGCTAGTTTCACCGTCTAATCACGACTAGAAGCTAATTTCACCGTCTAATCACGACTGGAAGCTAATTTCACCGTCTAATCACGACTGGAAGCTAATTTCACCGTCTAATCACGACTAGAAGCTAGTTTCACCGTCTAATCACGATTAGAAGCTAGTTTCACCGTCTAGTCACGACTAGAAGCTAGTTTCACCGTCTAGTCACGATTAGAAGCTAGTTTCACCGTCTCGTCACGACTAGAAGCTAATTTCACCGTCTAATCACGACTAGAAGCTAATTTCACCGTCTAATCACGACTAGAAGCTAGTTTCACCGTCTAATCACGACTAGAAGCTAATTTCACCGTCTAGTCACGACTAGAAGCTAGTTTCACCGTCTAGTCACGACTAGAAGCTAGTTTCACGGCGTGCTTACGGTGTATCGATGACAAAAATAAAAGCTTTCTTTTCTTTTCTTTCTACGTCCCGAATCAATGACAGCGGCCGTTCAGCAGGATGAACGCACGGCCGCTGCACGGCCGCCGTGTTCCGGAGCCTCCGCTCATTTCCTCGGTCGGAACGTTCCAATAATGGCCATACATGTTTGCGTGAAGTGAACGGAACCAGTCCACGGCAGATTATTTACTTATAACGGATCGATGGCGAAGATGTTTCATGGGTTTAAGTAGAGCGTCACAATCTTACCTAGTGTCTATGATGGCGGTCAAACCGGAAGGATTTACTGGATGAACGAGACGGGGAAACGAGAACTTTGACCCGGAAGCTAAATGAACTCAACAGCACCCCTAGCTGTCTGGAAGAAGAATAGCTATCTTCGCTGAACTCGATGGAACTGCCACGCCCATTAACGAGTCCCCGTGGCGCCATTACTAAGTGTTGGAGTGATGACAGTAGCTTGAGTCGTTTTTCGTAATATAACCTTTTCTAGTTTAGACCACAGTTCTTGTGAGAATTTACAATTATAAAACAGATGACAGAGTTTCTATTTCATTTTTGCAAAACGTACATTTTTGTTATCCATGTCAGTAAATTGTGATATAAAACAAATAGTAGGATACATTTTGTGAATTATTTTCCAGTGGATTTCTTTAATTTTATTGTTTATTCAATAATCCGAAGAAATTAGCAATGCTTTTTTCACAATTTATGTGACTGAAAGTGGAACTCCAGTGAGCAGGCTGGAATTATTCTGCTTTGCTTTTGAAAACAATTCCGTACGTGTTTGTTGGAACATTTCTGACTAGCAATGTCAACGCCATCAATGAAAATAGGATCTGCCATTGCCGCTATTACCTTCCTAGATTGTGCTTTCATTAGTTCCTTGATGCCAATTGGCATTGATCTTATAACTGAATTAAATTATTGTGGTGGGACTGGGAATTGATAGTTATTTATAAAGAACTCATAAGATACAATTTGGCTATTATCAAAAAGATCTTGTACATAAATAATTTTCTTTTCAAACCAAGCCATCAAAATAGATTACCAAAATATAATTATATATTATACACACAAACAAAATGACTTACAATTTATAATTAATTTATATATATATATATATATATACATCGTTTTTGGGAAATTCCATATACATAAAGCTAAATTATTGGAATATAAACCATAATTTAATGTATTAATAATTGAAATTGAGCATTATCGTCAATCACTTAGCTGTATCACCAATACAAAATCTATGAAGACTAAAAATATAATTGCAATAAATAATTTCCTTATTTAATGGAATAGAAGTTAACAATTGAATGCAATTAAAAGATGAAAGAAAAGGCAGAGGGGATCAATGGGAAATATGCAAACCCTAACCCTTAAATTAGTGGGAAATGGAATTGAAGATAATGAGGAGTGAGTTGGATGCTTCTTTGGCTCACAACTGTGACGTCTATACGTAACCTTATAATTATTTGGGAAAATACTTCATTCATAAGTGTAAGTTTGGAAAAACAACAAATTGTAATGTATGTTTTCTGCAAGGAAATGGATGTGAATTTAAGTATGGAGCCCTGTACTAACAGTAGAAATCTGGTCTTATATAGTGAGATGAATTTGTGTGCTTTATTTTATTTAGTTTTTTCCATCTCGCGGCAAGTTTGATGTTTTTATGTTATATATTATATTGACTTGACACGCAATATATAAAAAAAAAGAATGAATGTGTTGCAACTTTTAAATTAAATAAAGTTTTGTTTAAAGCAATGTTTCCCATCATCCTTTGCAAGACAGGAAGCATTGTGTCTTTTGGCGCGGTTCTGATAGCGGTGTCGGCCATCTTGGATATCATTACTCTCAGAGGCAGCACGAGCGTTCCGCTTATTGATAGAAAGATTTCTTCGTCTTCTTTGTTATTCGGCGGATAAAGTAGTTCGTTCTTCCATCGAACACCGGAAACGGAGTACATTTGTTTGTTATTGTCAGCGGCGAAGCAAATTTAGAATAAAAAACCAAACAAAAAACATTATGGCGACTGCAACCCCAAGCCGTGAAGCGGGCCCTCCGGCGGCCTCCACGCCTCTCTCCCCGACCCGAATCTCTCGCTTACAAGAGAAGCAAGATCTCCAGCATCTTAACGATAGGCTGGCCGTGTATATCGACCGTGTCCGGGCGTTGGAACTGGAAAACAACCGGCTAATGTTCAAAGTGTCCGAGAAAGAGGAGGTGACGACGAGAGAGGTGAGTGACTCCTGCTAGCGCGACGCGTGCGGCCATCGAGCGGAGCTTCAGCGCCGTCTTATCTGGAGGAATCCAACAAGATATGTTGTAAAAAAACAGTTTTTACGATTAACTGGAATAATACAGTGGTTTACATGAATATTAATTAACTGGAGATTAAAATGTAGGAACACTTTGACTTTACATTTTATGAAAAGACAGATCGATGTGATTCGTATTAAATATCATCCGGAGCGGGCGGATTGAGCGGGTCGTCGCGCGACAATCTACGAAAATGACGTAGGGCTCCTGAGCGCGCTGGATTCACGACGTTGTCGTTAAAAGTTACGTAGCGTGAATCCCACCGGATAAAACGCCTTGAAGTTGTGTTGTTGTTGTTTTCTTTTGTTCTGTTCGGATCTTTCAGAATGAAAATGTGAGGTTTTAAAATCCTGGTGAAACACGATTCGAACTCGAACCAAGAGGAAGGAATTCAAACAGGCGCACCGGATCACATTTAAACTTTATATTGTCTTATCAATAGTTAATACTTTGAAATATTCGGTTTCTCTGAAGCCAGTTCTTTCCCCCTGTAATATCCCGCGCAAATAAGGACAATGTCCACGCCTCCGCCAGCAAAATCAACCTATCAAATATCAGTATGCCTTAAAACACTCATCATGAAACTACGAGTAAAAGAAATATAATATAAATTTAAATGGAACACAGACACAAACCTGAATCCTTATTATGTCAGCTGTTGATGGTAGTTCAGGGTTTTACAAGGTTTTTATTTAATTCCACAATGTTCTTGCAGTATTTTCTAAAAAATTATAGAAAATAATAAAAACATTAAAAAAAAAAAAAGAGCCATTCTCCCAAATCTGTAATTCTACCTTCCAAAATTAAAGTAACCAAACTTGCTCACAAGTCACAAAATGGTAGCCTCGTGTGTGAGTAACAACATGCTACAATAGGATGACCTCTGGCTGGTGTAGTTACTGGTGAGCATCCAGGCCACTCGCGTTCCTTATATTGCTGTATATATATATATATATTGTTATGATAAACGTGTATGTTTTTGCTGTTTCATTTCCACGCATGATTTGGTGTGACTTTCCCCTTTAAAAGTATCCATTGATTATTCTGGAGAAAAGGGAAATGGCTATATTAGGACAAAAGCATGCAGGTTTTGGGTTATCAATCGTAGTGAGTTTAATTCCAGGTTCTGGACTGAAGAAACCTCTTAGATGAGATGCGAGATCGTTCTTTCTTCTTACGAGTCCAGTTGACTGGACCTTTTTTTAACACGAGATCCAAGTTTTGAATCTTTCATTTGTCACTCAGACCATCTTCTTGTGTCTTTTTCTGTCGCTAGGTGACGGGCCTGAAGTCTCTGTATGAGGCAGAGCTGGCTGATGCTCGGCGGGTGTTGGATGAAACTGCGAGAGAGCGCGCTCGGCTCCAGATAGATCTGGGCAAGGCTCAGTCTGAGCTTGAGGAGGCCACGCGCAGGTAATAGTGTTCGGTGCATTGGTCAGCCCACATGCTGCACTGGAGAGAGAATATGTTCAGGAAGCAGGCCTCGTTCAGAGTCAGCGTAGGTCAGCAGCAAACGTGAGCCGATAACAAGTACCGTGCTCGACCTCTGTCCGTGTTCCAGTGCCAAGAAGAAGGACGGTGACCTCGCTGCAGCCACGTCCAGGGCCGGCAGTTTGGAGGCCCAGCTCAACAAGAGTGAAGCATCTCTGTCTACTGCTCTAAGCCAGCATGCTGCTGTGAACTCTGAGCTGGCTGATGTCATCAAGCAGCTGGCGAAGGTGTGTACTGCCCGATGTTTCTGTTTAGACGACAATAAAAGTTCAATACATGCAGTCAAATCTAAGTGGCCGAAGAAAAGTGGGTCTTTGAGAGAGAGCTCCGAGTCATGACAAAGCAGACCTAACGCTTTACATGTGCTTTAATAGTAATACTTCATCACAGATAAAGGATGATCGTTTAAACTCAGTATTTATTGTCCCATTCAAGTGTTGATTGATTTCTGAAAATTCTCTACGGCAGTCCGTGACCCACTGGGGGTTCAGGACCGGCATGCTGGCCCCTGAACCCCCAATGGGAGACATTACCGTGAGGGGTCGGCCGATGTTCGGCATAAAGACACATTATTGATCCGACGGCCGGTAAGGGACGAATGTAACCTGGATTATTTTGGCTCGCCCTCTGCATTTACTGCTGTCTCCAGCATTGCCCCGCCCACAGCACCGTATGATTGGTTACACATGGGCAAAACGGCCAATCAGCAGTGAGCTGTACATGCTCATGGACACAAAGTATTTCTCGCGAAGAAACTCCACATACTGAAATTTATGAGCGCAAGAGAAGCCGAACTGGAGAGCAGCAGAGCTTTCTAATCGAATGCTGCTCAATTGGATTCATAATTTACAACTGTAAAACATTATCTACAGTGGTACCTCATCTTACGAATTTAATCCGTTCCGGGACTAGCTTCGTAACGTGAAAACTTCGTAAGTAGAGACGCATTTTGAATGTAAATGCACTAATCCGTTCCAAGCCCCGCAAAAGTATTGTAACGGTTCATGTTTTAGGAGTGTTCATTATTCCTACGCTGCAGAGAGTCCGCAAAGGCATCCAGGGAGGAGGGGCGGTGTGTGTGTGTGGGTGCCGCGAGGAGGAGGAGGAGAACGGGAGAGCTGCGTAGCTCCCGCAGCTCTCCCATTCTCCTCCTCCTCCTCGCGGCACCCACACACACAGAGAGTTACCCGTCGTGTGCTTATTCCAGCGTCCGACGGACGCTACATTATGATATTTTTTTTAAATATTAATCTACCTGTTAGCTGTTACTTTTTGTCCTCTTTGTTTACTGGTCCTTTGCGGTGTTTTCTGCCTCGCGTTTCTTGAAAAACTGATCCAATGACGTCTGCTTTTGCCGGCTTTTGACAATCCGTCGGAAATGTGCGAGGCAGACGTCATCATAATGAGCAATAGCCCGACTTGTCAACACTTTTTCCGGGTGACACGAGGGGGACACGAATAGCGTGCTGGGATACACGCATACGCAACGGGTTGCCAGGCAGATTTTAGGCGATAGCCAATGGCAGAGCAGCTACGAGCAGCTATTTTTGACTTCGTAGCCTGAAACGCCTTCGTAACGAGAGGCAATATTTTCCCATTCAGAAACTTCGTAACCTGAAAATTTCGGATGTAGGGACATTCGTAAGTAGAAGTACCACTGTACTTAATTTCAAATGTCAGGAAGCTATTTGTTTGTTTGATTTTTCATTTCACTTTATTAGATTTTATATTGACCATTTTCCAACAAAGATTTGTTGATTATTGTCTAAGATTAACCCCCTCAGTACCAGCCACTCATTTTGCCCTATACTGTATTTCAATCTCATCTTTCATCAGAAAAACAAAGCGTGTTCCTACCGTTCTCCCTTCTAGAGTTACTGGCCTTGAGAAGAGGCAGAATTCACCAGAATCAGCGTTGTCCCCCAGAAAATGGAGGAAACTAGCTTTCTGTGCAGACATACTGTAAGTGCTCATTAAATTGTCCATGTGCTAATATTTCTCCTGCTCATGTGCATAGGCAGAGGACAGCCATGCTGTTGCTAAGCGCCAACTGGAGGCAGAGACACTGATGCGTGTTGACTTGGAAAACCGCTGTCAGTCACTGAGTGAAGAGTTGGAGTTCAGGAAGGGAATGTTTGAAGAGGTAAGGGTTTAAGCTTTTAGACATGATGTCAAAGAATTTAAACTTAGTGAGTGAATAATCTAAAGCAGCGGTCCCCAACCGCCGGGCCGCACAGAAAGAATAACTCCCTTATACCATTTCCGTTGTATCGATTATTAGCGTCTAAAATGTGTTTTATTTTGAAAAACTACCGGATTTACTCCAACGTAACATTCTGTGGATTTACATGCTTTACGTGATACGTTACTAAAGACAGACGTGAACTAGTGAAGAATAATAAAAAACAAACGTCTTTGGAGAGCTTCTTTGCTAATGGGAGAGTCTAATGAGGAGGAAGAAGAGGAGTCGACGACCTCCAAGAAAATAAAACGTCTTAACAGACAAACCAGGAGTCAGACTTAAAACACGGTTTATCTACAGCTGACTGGCTTTGTTAATGAGCAATGAAGGGGTTAAAACGGGTTCAGCACACAGAGACCAAGAACCCGGATTAAAAGACAAGAATGTGGAATTTATGAAACACAAAAACGTGAACATGAAGGACAGAAGCGATTATTGAGAGCACAACTAATGGTGAGTAGTTATTGGTGTAATACTTGTTTAATCGTTATTGTAAGTGCATTATATAAAGCTTATTGGTAAACGTAGATTCCTCTTTTTTTTAATTTAATTACACCCCCGGTCCGCGGAAAAATTGGACGCCATGAAACCGACCAGACAATAGAACCGCAGGAAAAAGGTTGGGGACCGCTGATCTAAAAAAAACACTGGTTGGAATATTGTTTCACTCATTCAGTGCCATTTACATCCATAAACTTCAAACCGAAGGGGGGGGCACACCTAAGATGCACACAATGAGCTGCCCATCCCAACGCAGGAGCGAGACACATCGGTTAAAAACAACTTACGCACACGATGGTGGCTCCTGACAAATATTCTGAGTGCAGTCTCATCTCTACAACTAAATATCGTTTAACGCAAGGACGAGAGATCTCGTCCCAGAAAGATGACCGTCTCCACGCTTTCTGCAGAAAGCACAGATGCAGTGGAGCGATGGGAGGGGCTTCCAACTCGGCTTCTTGCTTGCATTCTTCATTTGTCACGCTTGCGAGTTACCAGCGCGCCCCCCCCCCCTCAGTCATTTGTGTCCGACACTCAGAGCCGTCCGTGCGGAAACTCGCCCGGGAATTTAGTTCCGCACGGAGTGCTTGGAATGCGTTGGTAGTAAATTTAATGAGAAAAACTGCTTGAAATATATACTGTACATGCAAATGAACCGTTACTCCCCTCATAAACGTATATCATGGGTATTGTTTTTTTGGGTTTTATTGTAAAAGATGTCGATGGTTGGTTGGTTCCAAATAAGCGTTTGCTTCAATCTACCTCCTTTCGGTTCATCTGGGTTGCAAAGCCTTTGAAATATTGTCTTTTGTTCTGTCTCATTGAAAAGTAAACCAAAATGATATTCGTTCATTCGTTTCTCCTCGTGTTCAGGAGATTCGTGAGTGTCGGCGTCGGCAGGAGCAGAGAATCGTGGAAGTGGACTCGGGTGTGAGGCAGGACTACGAGTTCAAGCTGGCTCAAGCCTTTCAGGTGTGCTTCAGTTCTACTGTTGGGCGGGAAGTAAACAATGAGAAATACAAGTGAACGATAGACGGAGAAGCGCGGACACAAACGTAAACTGGGATCTGTAGTTCTCTGTTGCGGGTGCTGAAATGTAAAGCCTTTCTCTGCGCGCGTTTCTCCGTGCTTGGCGTGTCAACGTAGGGCATTGTCTCTGAAGCTTTAATGTGAAGAATGTCCTCAATCTATGGTCTTCCCAGGATCTGCGGAGACAACATGATGAGCAAGTTTCTCTTTACAAGGAGGAACTGGAACAAACGTTCCAGGCCAAGGTGAGAGATCGGCACCTTCATCGGGGAAGAGTTAAAGTTGGACGTAGAACCCCTTTTGACACAAAGCCTCTGCCCCTAGTTGGATAATGCCAAGGTGACCTCAGCGATGAACGACAAGGCGGTGAGCACAGCCAGGGAGGAGCTGCAGGAATCCCGTGTGAGGATCGAGAACTTCGGATACCAGCTGAACGCCCTGCAGAAGAAGGTACGGGCCCCGCATGGACGCCCAGCGGTGCGGCTTCGGTTCAGTGACGTGTACCGAACGTTTCAGGTGGCTGCCTCTGAGGACCGTATCAGAGAGCTGGAGGAGATTCTGTCTTCAGAACGAGACAAACACCGGCGTGATGTCGAAGGCAAAGAACAAGAGATGAGCGAGCTGAGAGAGAGGATGAACGCTCAGCTCAGCGAGTACCAGGAGCTGCTGGACGTGAAGCTGGCCTTGGACATGGAGATCAATGCTTACAGGAAGCTGTTGGAAGGAGAGGAGCACAGGTACCCCCCCCCAATAAAACCCATAATGAGGCTGAGTCGTGTGAAAGCGAATGAACTCTAGCGTGGTTCATTGTGCCGCGGCTGGGAAGCTAACTTGCTATCGACTGATGTGTATCTTTCAGACTGAAGCTCTCACCCAGCCCGTCGACTCGAGTCACTGTTTCCAGGGTAACGGGCTCCTCTTCTTCCCGCTCCTCCAAGAGGAAGAGAGTCGAGGCTAAGGATGCCCCAGGGGTGGGAAAAGGAGAGGCGCAGCTCCTGGTGTCTGAAGAGGCCACCGCCAGCGGCGCCGTCACCATATCACCCACTGACATGGATGGAAACGCCGTCACCCTGAACAACGACATGGAGCAGGTGTGCAAGTCCGGATCACATCTTGTGGGGGGACAAGAAAGGCTCCTCCCCCAAATGGGTGGTTGGGGAAGCACAGAAAACATCGGCTGCTTGAAGACGTTTTGTGTTTTTTTGTTTGCAGGACCAGCCTTTGGGCAACTGGAGGCTGAAGAGGCAGGTCGACGGTGGGAACGAGATCGTCTACAAGTTCTCCCCCAAGTTCGTCCTGAAAGCTGGGCAGTCAGTCACGGTGAGAGCAGGGGGAGAGGGGGGGGGGGGGGGGTTCATTCATTCATCTTCCAGGAGATGAACGAATGACTTTATTGAACATGCAAACCGCTCAAAAGGCCGGTCGGGTGTTGATCTGGTTCTACAGGTGTGGTCTGCTGACGCCGGCGTGTCTCACAGTCCTCCGTCTGACTTGTTGTGGAAGAGCCAAGCTTCCTGGGGCACAGGAAGTGACATCGTCACCGCGTTGATTGATGCTGATGGCGAGGTAGGTGTCCTCTGTTCCCTGTTGGAGTGTTCTGGACTGCTAACGTCATTGCGTGTCGTGTCTGGTTCTTCTGCAGGAGGTTGCCAGACGGAGCATAACCAAGACTCAGGTTGACGTGGAGAATGGAGAGGAAGAGGAGGATGTACCACAAAGGGTGAGCAAAGACCAAAGACCCCCCACCCCCGTGTGATTAATGCCCCTTTGATTCCATTGCTTCTATAAAGTTCTGGAGTCCACGGTTTGTCATGAGGTGCTGATGAACCCAGTACTCCATGGAATGCTAAGGGGGGGGGGGGGGGGGGCGTCTTAGTCCACTGAGTGAAAGGCCGGTTTATGTTGAACAACGACCGCGTTTGAAGGACCCACAACGTGGATCCATACGGGGTACCGTCGTCCAGGGGTCGCTTCTGATGTCTGTAAAGCCGATCAAATCTCATATCAATAAAATAGCAGCGGTAACGTAGAGGGGAGAGCATCTCAACCCCGCCCCCTTTTCTTGGACAATTAACACGCCAAACATTTGAACCGTTAACGCAGATGTTGTGAGCCTCAGCGGTAGCCGTGGTAGCGTCTCCTTTGAGTCCTGGTCGGCGACCCCCGACGGACACGCCGGAAGAAGAAGATCCATGTAAAGCATGCAGCGGCGCATCAGGGCGTGGCAGAGACTCAGTGGGAACGCTGGAACTAAAGCCCCAAGCCTGATGTAAAGGAGGCGGAGTCATGCCACCACCCGGCGGCGCCACACAAAAAAGAGTTTAAATGATTCCCTTTGTTGGGTAACCAGCTTCAGCTACTTCAAAGAGGATTGACTAAATCTTTTGCCGGGTACATGTTCTGATATGCTCGATCAATGCCTCCAGCGTTATCAGGAGGTCGTTGATTGCTGAATTGGGAAGCGGGGATGTCGACCGCTTTTGCTTTGTTTTTGATGGTGATTGTAACGTTTGTCCTGCAGGGAAAGGTGTCCTCCCGAGAGTGTGCCATCATGTGAGGGATCCTGCTCTGGTGCTTGCTTTGACTTCTTTATCATTTATTTCTCTTTTATTATTCTCTCCATTGTGTGTTCGTTGTTCGAGACATTTGAGGACTGTCTGGCGTGACGTCTGAGTTCCATTGCCCTCCACGTTTCTGGACCTAGCTAAAATGAGACGATTAGCATCACGCTAATGTTTGTGGACTGTGGACGAATCCAACATGGGGAATCCAAACATTCAGGGAGGTCGTCCCTTAGTCCCTGCCCGATCAATAGAACCGTCTCACACTGTAGTCCTATCCATGAGAACAATGCGCAGCCGTTCCAGAGGGGGCAGCAGCGCTACAGGACCTATAATGATTTTAGTGCTGAGCCAATGACGAGTAGCCTTTCATTGGATATTAGTACAGTCCCCCCCCCCCCCCCCCCTTTCTTTCACATTTTTGTGTAGCTCCTTAGATAGTTTGCTCTTCACCCATTTATGTCTTCCATTTACGATGCCTTCGTGTGAATGCAATAGCAATCATGTTGATGGATTTCACTTTCAGCCAAAGGACCGCTACAAAATGGCCCCTCCTAGAATGATCCAGCGCTGACACCGAACTCTTTGCAGCCTCGTGATGCTCTGGTCCAGTTTAGCTTGTTGGATTTCCTGTAAAACACACTCCAGATACGTTTTGTGTCGTTGGGGTACTTGCTGCTTTCTGCTGCCCCACCTTGGTGTGTTTGAATGAATCAGCTCCTCGGTGGTGGTAAAGGACGTCCCACGCTGTCCCCAGAGCAGATCAGGGCGTTAAAGGACGTCCCACGCTGTCCCCAGAGCAGATCAGAGCGTTAAAGGACGTCCCACGCTGTCCCCAGAGCAGATCAGGGCGTTAAAGGACGTCCCACGCTGTCCCCAGAGCAGATCAGAGCGTTAAAGGACGTCCCACGCTGTCCCCAGAGCAGATCGGGGTGGCTCCACTGGTACCGGAGCGTTAAAGGACATCCCACGCTGTCCCCGGAGCAGATCGGAGCGTTAAAGGACGTCCCACGCTGTCCCCGGAGCAGATCGGAGCGTTAAAGGACGTCCCACGCTGTCCCCAGAACAGATCAGAGCGTTAAAGGACGTCCCACGCTGTCCCCAGAGCAGATCAGAGCGTTAAAGGACGTCCCACGCTGTCCCCAGAGCAGATCGGGGTGGCTCCACTGGTACCGGAGCGTTAAAGGACGTCCCACGCTGTCCCCAGAGCAGATCAGAGCGTTAAAGGACATCCCACGCTGTCCCCAGAGCAGATCAGAGCGTTAAAGGACGTCCCACGCTGTCCCCAGAGCAGATCAGAGCGTTAAAGGACGTCCCACGCTGTCCCCAGAGCAGATCAGAGCGTTAAAGGACGTCCCACGCTGTCCCCAGAGCAGATCAGAGCGTTAAAGGACGTCCCACGCTGTCCCCAGAGCAGATCAGGGCGTTAAAGGACGTCCCACGCTGTCCCCAGAGCAGATCGGGGGGGTTCCACCGGTACCGGAGCGTTCCCTGCTCTTCGCTAGCGTCTCTTGGATTGTTGCTGGTGATCATGAGACCACACTGACTCCTGCTGTGATTCACGGTGTTCAAGCAACCGTCAGCAGCTTCCCTCACTGGGATCCTGATGAGATTCCCTCACTGGGATCCTGATGAGATTCCCTCACTGGGATCCTGATGAGATTCCCTCACTGGGATCCTGGTGAGATTCCCTCACTGGGATCCTGATGAGATTCCCTAACTGGGATCCTGATGAGATTCCCTCGCTGGGATCCTGATGAGATTCCCTCGCTGGGATCCTGATGAGATTCCCTCGCTGGGATCCTGATGAGATTCCCTCACTGGGATCCTGATGAGATTCCCTCACTGGGATCCTGGTGAGATTCCCTCACTGGGATCCTGATGAGATTCCCTAACTGGGATCCTGATGAGATTCCCTCACTGGGATCCTGATGAGATTCCCTCGCTGGGATCCTGATGAAATTCCCTCGCTGGGATCCTGATGAGATTCCCTCGCTGGGATCCTGATGAGATTCCCTCACTGGGATCCTGATGAGATTCCCTCACTGGGATCCTGATGAGATTCCCTCACTGGGATCCTGATGAGATTCCCTCGCTGGGATCCTGATGAGATTCCCTCGCTGGGATCCTGATGAGATTCCCTCGCTGGGATCCTGATGAGTTTCCCTCACTGGGATCCTGATGAGATTCCCTCGCTGGGATCCTGATGAGATTCCCGGTTTGGTGTTTTCCTCCGCAGCATTTACTTGTATACTATGCAGAAATGGTCCCAAACACAGAGGTGGTGATGTTTGTCACTGGGCTCCGTGACCATGGCAACGAGAGATCAGGTGTTTGATACTGAGAACTACCCGAGTTTGGGTTCAATCGGGCCCCACACGTCCCCGTCTCACCCCGTCTCGCTGATTGCATGCCTGTGGGAGGGGAGGGCTTCTAGTTTGTTCTTATGCTACGTGTTTCATTAGTTAGCTTTCCTACAGTTCTTTATAACCATGTTTGCATTTTATTTTGTCATGAGGTTTTCTGGAGTGATTATTGGTTGGGTGCTGACGAGACAGAAGCTGATTGGTGGACGCATTCTTCCTTTGGTGTGTGTGAATGACATCAGAGGATGTTGGTGATCCTGAAGCTTCCTTTTACCACTCGTTTACTACATTTGATCTATTAAATTCAAAATGCTAATTTTAAATAAGTTATTTAAATATGGATTCTGATTAATTTTCAGTCTCGTAAATGATTAGAAGTCATGAGCATCAATAAAAAGCTGTGATCCAGGGGGGGTCTGCTACGAGGCCCGGCCTGATGCTTCTGGTGAACACCCAAGTTTTAATCACGGACAGATACGGGGGGGGGGGGGGGATCTTCATGTGTAACTTGCTGAACAACTTTTTGTACACAATAAATGTTTTACATATGTATCAATACTGGTTATTAATATACACTGTACTGACCGTTTGTCTGTGTTTAGAAAGATGAGCGCATCCAAATGGGGGGGGGGGGGCTGTAATAATCAATGCACTATAATAATAAGCACTCAGTGATCATCAATCATTGGCTGGTTCATTACCAGGTGGACCTGAAACGGGAAGTATCAGTTCCACTGACCTGGTTCCGCTGGACTCCATCAAAGCTTCTCTTAAATGGGCTACTGGGGGTGCTGCTCCTCATCCTGCCCGCCCCAGTAGCCGGTTCACCCTGGAAGTCCGGGCCCCAGGGGGCCAACGGAGCAGCGGAAGACACCTTGTTGTCCCCGTGAGCCCGATCTGTTGCACACTTAAAACAAAACAAGTGGACTAGAAGCTGCTCGGAACAGGCTGCTGATCAAACCGATGGATGCAGGAAGGAATGGCTTCTGGAGTCTGTCTGCTGTCTGTCCTGCAGCGTGGTGCCGACGACCGGAAGCAGCAGCCTGCGTCCGGAGGACGGGACAGAGAGCTCCGTAAAGTTACAAAGACTTTTTATACTTTTATGCGTTAGACACAAACGGCTCTGGGGCGGCTGTGGCTCGGCTAGTGATCAGTAAATCAGTGGTTCCAATCCCAGCTCTGACTGTCTGCATGTCGAAGTGTCCTTGGGCAAGGCACTGAACCCCAAACTGCTCCCGGTGGGTCTGGCAGCAGTCGCCCACTGGAGGCTGAATGTAAAGCTTTGAGCACCGCTGTGGTGGAAAAAGCCCTATATAAGAGCATTTACCTGTATGTAGTTATGTATTAATATATCTAGGTATGTAAATAGACATTAATCCGGCACACGTGAACAGGTTCATCTAGTTTACGTTATTTGTTATGGGAAATATAGTTTCGGTTTTCGTACAATATTACGCTATAAATTATGTTCGAGAATCGAGGTTCCACTATATATATATGTGTGTACATACATATATCTTTATTTCATATATATTGGGTACTCTGTCAAGCGTCTTCCATGAAACTTGGACAAGTCCAGTTGATTCTTAAATTTTTGCTCTTCGTGATTTTAAATAAAGTTTTTCTTTAAAAAACCCCACGTGAAGTTCCGGTCCGCATCGGTTTCCGGTTTGCTGGCCGTCCCGGAGTCGAAGATGCTGCTTGTTCTGTCTGAGGAGCATAAGGAACACCTGGCCTTCCTGCCGAGAGTTGAACCAGCAGGTAAAGTTCGTCACACCGCTTTGATGACGTCAGAGGCCTGGCGGGACACGGACGGACGCAGAGAACACTGAGCGGAGAGGACGTCCATGTCCCGCCGGCGGCGGTCCAACCCGTTTCAAAGGAGCCTTCTGGTCCCTTTGAAACGCGGGACGGTCTGTGTTCGAATAGCCGCATCTGAAAGAGCGTAACAATCAATCAATCTATCAATCAAATCTTTATTTGCAGACACAATGGTTCCGTTTCTACTAAATATACCGGAAATAGTCGAAGAAGAAGCCGGAGCGACTTCCGATGTAAACAAAGCATGGCTCCGCCCCTTTCCGCTCGAAACGTCAGCGTTTCCTCCTTTCATGTCTCCGGTAACGTGTTTGTCTCAGATACCGACCGGTTCTGACTTTCGCTCGCTCTGCTTCAACTAGCTTCCGGGAGTAGCATTAGCGCGTTTAGCTGACGTCACAGACATGCGCAGGAAGGACGGCTTCATGCGCCCTGATCGGATCATCAATCGGTATAAACCACCCCTTTCGATCAGAATAGAATCTTGATCGGGTCAGACTAATCCGATTTGGGTGTGTACATGCAGCATTTTTATTCCGATCAGGCTTTTAATCTGATTAAACGCACCTATTGTGTTAACCAATAAAAAGCCATGAAATGTGGTAAATGTAACTTACCGTTGAATTGCGGTGACATACTATACTATACTGTACTATAATGCTATACTATACTGTACTATAATACTATACTGTACTATAATGCTATACTATACTGTACTATAATACTATACTGTACTATAATGCTATACTATACTGTACTATAATGCTATACTATACTGTACTATAATACTATACTGTACTATAATGCTATACTATACTGTACTATAATACTATACTGTACTATAATACTATACTGTACTATAATACTATACTGTACTATAATGCTATACTATACTGTACTATAATACTATACTGTACTATAATGCTATACTATACTGTACTATAATACTATACTGTACTATAATACTATACTGTACTATAATGCTATACTGTACTATAATACTATACTGTACTATAATGCTATACTGTACTATAATGCAGGTTCACAGGAAGAACCGTCAATTATCAATTACCGTATTGGCCCGAATATAACACGGTGTTTTTTGCATTGAAATTAGGCTGAAAAAGTCGGGTCGTGTTATATTCGGGGGGTAGACATTATACCCATTCTGGACACTAGAGGGCGCCAGATATCGTTACAACTAATGGTGAACTGAACTCCCCAGGCCAAAGCGAACGCCTATCATTATTTTATTGCGATGTTTTTCCTTATTCATATGTGGTGAGATGTGTCTGTGTGGATGTGTGTGTGTGTGTGTGTGTGTGTGTGTGTGTGTGTGTGTGTGTGTGTGTGTGTGTGTGTGTGTGTGTGTGTGTGTGTGTGTGTGTGTGTGTGTGTGTGCACGCGTCCAGCTGGGGCGTGTCCCGCCGGAGCGAGCGAGTGTGTGTGAGAGATAAAGAGGGAGAGCGCAGAGCAGCAACAGAGAGAACTCTGAGACAGAGATATGCGAGCGATAGGAGGAAACTGAGTTTTGTTTAACGGTGCAAGTAAAATAAAGCAGCTTCAGTGATTCAGCACGTCTGGCCGGCGTCCATCTTGCATTGCTGCGCTTCAGCCTTCGTCCCCAGCGTGGTCTGGAAGTTAACCCCGGAGGCGCTGGAGAACAACGATCTCCCCAGTTAGACTTCACTTTGATGGTTCATGCAGTTATTGCAATTTTGTTGTTTTATCGGTAGATTGGTTTATTTACATTTTAAAAACCGGAAGCCATTCATTTACAAATGTGATTGCACTTTAGTTCACATATTTAAATGTTCAGATATTAAGATGTGAGACAGTTTTTGCATGATTTGAATGTGGCAAAATAACATGCTTTTTCTCTCGAATTTATTGTTATAATCATTTGTTTCAGATGTACTGTAATTATTTTCTGTATAAAAATTGAAATTGGTGTTCAAAAAGTATTTTCTCAAACTTGAGTCTTGAAAAAGAGGGGGTCGTATTATATCCGGGGTCGTGTTATATTCGGGCCAATACGGTATTACACTATAAAGTAACTTTTGTGTTTGATCCACGTCTGTCAGTTCAATACATGACTTTGATTTACTGATGAATTGTGTGTAGAAATATATCCCAAATATATTCCATACGCCTTAAATGAATGAGTGAAAACATTTGTGGAGTTTCTGAAGCAGCCCTCGACATCTGGTGGTTCCGGTCGTCTCCTTTAAAGTCTCCTTTAAACAGCAGAACCAGCCAAGATGGACGGCTTCTTGGGACACATGGGACACATTGATGTGTTTTGTCTTTAATCAATCAAACATCTGTGTCCCCCCCGTGCCCCCCCCCCCCCCCCCCCCCATAGTGGTTGGAGAATTTGGTCGTATAGCGCTGGAGTTCTTGAGGAGAGGAACCAACCCGAAGATCTACGAGGGAGCAGCCAGTAAGCCTGGACCAGCAGAGTGTTTAGGTTTATTACAATGAGTTTGTGTTGTTATTGTTCTATTGAACCTATAGATTTGTGTTGTTCTATTGAACCTATAGATTTGTGTTGTTGTTCTATTGAACCTATAGCTTTGTGTTGTTGTTCTATTGAACCTATAGATTTGTGTTGTTATTGTTCTATTGAACCTATAGATTTGTGTTGTTGTTCTATTGAACCTATAGCTTCATGTTGTTCTATTGAACCTATAGATTTGTGTTGTTATTGTTCTATTGAACCTATAGCTTTGTGTTGTTCTATTGAACCTATAGATTTGTGTTGTTATTGTTCTATTGAACCTATAACTTCGTGTTGTTCTATTGAACCTATAGATTTGTGTTGTGGTTCTATTGAACCTATAGATTTGTGTTGTTCTATTTAACCTATAGATTTGTGTTGTTATTGTTCTATTTAACCTATAGCTTTGTGTTATTCTATTGAACCTATAGATTTGTGTTGTTCTATTTAACCTATAGATTTTTGTTGTTATTGTTCTATTTAACCTATAGATTTTTGTTGTTATTGTTCTATTGAACCTATAGATTAGTGTTGTTTTATTGAACCTATAGATTTGTGTTGTTGTTCTATTGAACCTATATATTTGTCATTGTTCTATTGAACCTATAGATTTGTGTTGTTCTATTGAACCTATAGATTAGTGTCATTGTTCTATTGAACCTATAGATTAGTGTTGTTGTTCTATTGAACCTATAGATTTGTGTTGTTGTTGTTCTTTTTAACCTATATATTTGTCATTGTTCTATTGAACCTATAGATTTGTGTTGTTATTGTTCTATTGAACCTATAGCTTTGTGTTGTTCTATTGAACCTATAGCTTTGTGTTGTTCTATTGAACCTATAGATTTGTGTTGTTATTGTTCTATTGAACCTATAACTTCGTGTTGTTCTATTGAACCTATAGCTTCGTGTTGTTCTATTGAACCTATAGATTTGTGTTGTGGTTCTATTGAACCTATAGATTTGTGTTGTTCTATTTAACCTACAGATTTGTGTTGTTATTGTTCTATTTAACCTATAGCTTTGTGTTATTCTATTGAACCTATAGATTTGTGTTGTTCTATTTAACCTATAGATTTTTGTTGTTATTGTTCTATTTAACCTATAGATTTTTGTTGTTATTGTTCAATTGAACCTATAGATTAGTGTTGTTCTATTGAACCTATAGATTTGTGTTGTTGTTCTATTGAACCTATAGATTAGTGTCATTGTTCTATTGAACCTATAGATTAGTGTTGTTGTTCTATTGAACCTATAGATTAGTGTCATTGTTCTATTGAACCTATAGATTAGTGTTGTTGTTCTATTGAACCTATAGATTTGTGTTGTTGTTCTTTTTAACCTATATATTTGTCATTGTTCTATTGAACCTATAGATTTGTGTTGTTCTATTGAACCTATAGATTAGTGTCATTGTTCTATTGAACCTATAGATTAGTGTTGTTGTTCTATTGAACCTATAGATTTGTGTTGTTGTTGTTCTTTTTAACCTATATATTTGTCATTGTTCTATTGAACCTATAGATTTGTGTTGTTATTGTTCTATTGAACCTATAGCTTTGTGTTGTTCTATTGAACCTATAGCTTTGTGTTGTTCTATTGAACCTATAGATTTGTGTTGTTATTGTTCTATTGAACCTATAACTTCGTGTTGTTCTATTGAACCTATAGCTTCGTGTTGTTCTATTGAACCTATAGATTTGTGTTGTGGTTCTATTGAACCTATAGATTTGTGTTGTTCTATTTAACCTACAGATTTGTGTTGTTATTGTTCTATTTAACCTATAGCTTTGTGTTATTCTATTGAACCTATAGATTTGTGTTGTTCTATTTAACCTATAGATTTTTGTTGTTATTGTTCTATTTAACCTATAGATTTTTGTTGTTATTGTTCTATTGAACCTATAGATTAGTGTTGTTCTATTGAACCTATAGATTTGTGTTGTTGTTCTATTGAACCTATAGATTTGTGTTGTTGTTCTATTGAACCTATAGATTAGTGTCATTGTTCTATTGAACCTATAGATTAGTGTTGTTGTTCTATTGAACCTATAGATTTTTGTTGTTGTTGTTCTTTTTAACATATATATTTGTCATTGTTCTATTGAACCTATAGATTTGTGTTGTTCTATTGAACCTATAGATTTGTGTTGTTGTTCTATTGAACCTATAGATTTGTGTTGTTCTATTGAACCTATAGATTTGTGTTGTTCTATTGAACCTATAGATTTGTGTTGTTGTTCTATTGAACCTATAGATTTGTGTTGTTCTATTGAACCTATAGATTTGTGTTGTTCTATTGAACCTATAGATTTGTGTTGAACAGACACCCATAATAATCCACTTCCTCTCTGCAGAGAAACTGAGCGTTCCTGTGGAAAAGGTGCAGCATGGCGTGGAAGGTCTGATGTTCCTGATGACGGAGAGCTCCAAATACATGGTGACTGTCACTGTGACACATCTGTGTGTGTCGCGTGCAAACTGATCCCACACTCGCCTAAATGTTCTTTAAAATGAAAAAGTAACTTTGGAAAATAATTCTTATTTCCGTGAATATTGTTTGCCCCCTTTTGAAGCTACTCCGTGTTCCAAGCGGAACATTATAAGACCTGTCAGAGATTGAGGAAAACATATTCGTACGAGTTAGCACATGCTAATGGGGGCCATCTTCCACAGCAAGCGCCGCTATAGCCTCCTGAGTCTTCCCATGGTCTTTACATTGCAACGGGAAAGAGCATACATTTTGGGCCGACTCAATGCGCTCAAACGCACTAAAATGGGAGTCTCCCTGAATGTGGGCGCCAAAACAACATCAGACGGGGGACTCTGAGAACATAATTATAATAATAATAATAATGCTTGATTTTATATAGCGCTTTTCTGGACACCCAAAGACGCTTCAACTGTGCATTATTCATTCACACCATACCTGGTGGTGGTGAGCTACTAGCCACAGCCACCCTGGGGCAGACTGACACACCTCGTGCTTGAACTTCCAGCTGGCGCAGCCTCCATCTCCTCCTCTGACTATGAAGACGAGCGAGACGCACTTTCATCCTAGCCTAGTCTTTAGACTCTGCGCTAGGTGGAGACAGGCATTCGCGGACGCTGTTCCTCCTCTCTGTCTCCAGATGCTGCCTCAGGCTCTTTGGCCAGGCACTGAGCACCAGGGTGCCACCGCAAAAAAAAACAGCTTCTCTGACAACTGGCTCCATGTCCACCAACGTTTCGTCAATTAGAGCTTTTCAGGAGCTTTTTTGAGTGCTCAGTATGAAAGTGACAGGCTATCTGTTCTAAGTCATCCTTTCTACAGGAATGAAAGAGCTCGAGGGAGGGTGTGGCCAGGACTGGCTCGAGGTCAAACATGATTTTCACCCGTCTCTCGCTCGCAACTAACCAACACGATGTTAAACAACAACAACAACAACAACTTGCATATGGAATCCGGAATTCATGGACGAACCCCCAATCATGTGAAGCTCCCTCTTTGGCTTGTGGGGGAAGATGGGGAACAAGCATAAACCAGATTGTACTGCGTAGAAAAAAAGTTGTTTATTAACATAAATGTGGTAAAAAAAGAGGAACAAAGAGACGGGGCCAACAGGTGCTGCTCAAATCAAAGGCCTGAATAAAAGAACAGAAGACATGCTCTAAGGTGGCAAGCTCTGAGGACACGCCTGAGAATATCTCTCAAAACGAACAAAAATGCTGCAATCCCAACTAAAACCAGTAGGGGGGGGTCAGCACCCCTACACCTAGTGTATCTAAAACGGCTAACGTCCTTCCGTGTGCTTGGTGTCCCGCAGGACGGCTAATGTTGGACGGTCTCTGTTCTGTGTGTGACTTTAGCTCTCTGAAGTGGACTTCCTGGACTCCCTGCTGGTTCTGGGATTTGCTGAGGAGCTTAACCAAATCCTTTTGCAGGTGACCTTTGACCTCTTTGGCAGCATGTGCGTTCACTCGGTGGTAATATTGGACTCTGACGGAGCGTCTCTGTTGCAGCTGTACCTGCAGCACCACGGCCCCCTCCGCGGCATCCTGAGCCAGCTGCCCCCCCACCTGCCTGCTTACCACAGCCTGGAATGGAGGCTGGACGTCCAGGTGTGGGGAAACGCTGCATTTACACCAGTTAGGCCATAAATACGACACCAAATCTAAAATCCTAACTGGATCTACACCGTCACCACGGTGATCTGGATCAGCACCAGAAGGTTCTAGATTGTTCTTGGTATCTTTATACACCAACATCAAAAGTAAACGTGAATCAGAGCTGATGTAGTTTTAACTGATTCCTGAATCCATAAATGGGTTTTATTTAGGGATGTCCAGATCCGGTGTCTTCGACCCAGAGTCCGAGTCATTTGATCTGAACTATTCCGGAGGAGGGTGACGCGCCGTCTGGGTGTAGTTGTGATTTTAAAGTTAACCAGGCGGTTTCTCTATTCAGTCCATTCGTTAAAATGTGGACGTTCAGGCCAGCGGTCTGGTTCATACATCCATCGTTACAGACGTTCTTTCAGCCGTTTGAGGAACCTTCTGATCGATTTCTCCCCCCCCCCCCCCCCCCTTGTCCTGCCAGTTGGCCAGCCGTTCCCTCCGGCAGCAGGTCGTCCCGATGCTGATGATGCATCTGCTCCTCACAGAGGCAGGCGAGGGCAGAACCAGCAGGCTGTTCCAAACGGACCCCGGCACCCTGCTGCACCTCATCGCTGCACTGGAGGGCGCTCTCGCTGCAATGAGGACCAGCCACGCACGGCGTATATTACGTAACCTCAAATAAGCCCCCCCCCCCCGGGCCATTTCGTGTATGACTTGTCTATTTCTTACCACCTGTTAAAAGTCCTCC
>NC_090905.1:945000-955000 GCF_040956055.1 Brachionichthys hirsutus
TCTCGGTTGGTGGTTCCGCTCGGGTTCGATGCCCGTCTCGGTTGGCGGTTCCGCTCGGGTTCGATGCCCGTCTCGGTTGGTGGTTCCGCTCGGGTTCGATGCCCGTCTCGGTTGGTGGTTCCGCTCGGGTTCGATGCCCGTCTCGGTTGGTGGTTCCGCTCGGGTTTGATGCCCGTCTCGGTTGGTGGTGCCGCTCGGGTTCGATGCCCGTCTCGGTTGGTGGTGCCGTTCGGGTTCGATGCCCGTCTCGGTTGGTGGTGCCGTTCGGGTTCGATGCCCGTCTCGGTTGGTGGTGCCGCTCGGGTTCGATGCCCGTCTCGGTTGGTGGTGCCGCTCGGGTTCGATGCCCGTCTCGGTTGGTGGTGCCGCTCGGGTTCGATGCCCGTCTCGGTTGGTGGTTCCGCTCGGGTTTGATGCCCGTCTCGGTTGGTGGTTCCGCTCGGGTTCGATGCCCGTCTCGGTTGGTGGTGCCGCTCGGGTTTGATGCCCGTCTCGGTTGGTGGTTCCGCTCGGGTTCGATGCCCGTCTCGGTTGGTGGTTCCGCTCGGGTTCGATGCCCGTCTCGGTTGGTGGTGCCGCTCGGGTTCGATGCCCGTCTCGGTTGGTGGTTCCGCTCGGGTTCGATGCCCGTCTCGGTTGGTGGTGCCGCTCGGGTTCGATGCCCGTCTCGGTTGGTGGTGCCGCTCGGGTTCGATGCCCGTCTCGGTTGGTGGTTCTGCTCGGGTTCGATGCCCGTCTCGTTTGGTGGTTCCGCTCGGGTTCGATGCCCGTCTCGGTTGGTGGTGCCGCTCGGGTTCGATGCCCGTCTCGGTTGGTGGTGCCGCTCGGGTTCGATGCCCGTCTCGGTTGGTGGTTCCGCTCGGGTTCGATGCCCGTCTCGGTTGGTGGTGCCGCTCGGGTTCGATGCCCGTCTCGGTTCTTTCGGCTTTCCCCCCGAGCTAACGCGCTAACACTAACGTTAATAGTGGTGAGGTTTAGAACCATTTTAAACAAAGTGCTCTCCAGAGTTTCTTCTCTCGCAAAGCTTTCTGTCCACAGCCTCACTTCTGATTGGCTGCTTTACCCGTGCCGTGGCTCTGCGTGTAACCAATCAGACGGTGCTGTGGGTGGGACAATGCTGCAGCCCGAGAGGCGTGGCTGCGTCAGAGCCAAATGAAAAATCTAAACTTTCCTTTTCCATGGAGAATGACTACCTGAATTTGTATTTTTTTCAAAGTAATGATCGGCAATAATAGTAATCCAATAAATGTTCCTCCCCCTGAAGTCACCTGATGACAGGAGTAACTTGGTTTATGTCATTCTGGCTGCCTGCTGCTGTTACTGTCTGGAATTAGTCTAATCTGGTGGTTGGTCAACCTGTTATTACACTAATCCCTGCTGTCCTCTTGGATATTGCTAATATTAGCATGTATTCCATGAGACATGCTAATATTAGCATGTATTCCACTTCACTCTTTTTATGGTATTTTGGTTGTTTTTGTCAGCAATTGACAGAAATAACAAACAAAACATTTCCTGTCTCGCAATTCTTGTACTCACAAATTTAAGTACGGTAGGTATTCCATACTGCATATTCAACATTCAACATTTGGTCAGAATCTGTCGCTTAGATTTACTTTATTTCTGCTAAAGTGAATCTCTTAAAGTGTCGCTGTGGGCTAGAGCTTGTTGGCGGCACTGATCCAGACGTCGTGTTTGAGACGGGTCTCAATGCTTTTCCTGTCCAGGTCACATCCGGGACCCCAACAACCAAATCCAGGTGGTGAGAAACCTGCGTCTCTGCGTCAATAATGTGGTGAGCAGCCTCGGTTCACCGGCGGCAGCCCCCAGCGCTGCAGAGGACAGCCTGCTCCACCAAGTGGTGCTATCCTGCCAGCCACAAGAGGGCGCTGTGACCAGCACCATCGTGGCAGGAAACTACGAGCTCAGCTTCAACGGTAAGGTTGTTCCCACAGTGGCCTGTGGGGGGGGGGATTCTCCTTCCATCAGTCAGGGAGTTGAAGTTGGGCCAAAAACGTATCAATCAGCAACACGGCAAGCTAAAGCAACGTGGCAAGCTAAAGCAACGCGGCAAGCTAAAGCAACGCGGCAAGCTAAAGCAACGCGGCAAGCTAAAGCAACGCGGCAAGCTAAAGCTACGCGGCAAGCTAAAGCAACGCGGCAAGCTAAAGCAACGCGGCAAGCTAAAGCTACGCGGCAAGCTAAAGCAACGCGGCAAGCTAAAGCAACGCGGCAAGCTAAAGCAACGCGGCAAGCTAAAGCTACGCGGCAAGCTAAAGCAACAGGGCAAGCTAAAGCAACGCGGCAAGCTAAAGCAACGCGGCAAGCTAAAGCTACGCGGCAAGCTAAAGCAACGCGGCAAGCTAAAGCAACGCGGCAAGCTAAAGCAACGCGGCAAGCTAAAGCAACGCGGCAAGCTAAAGCTACGCGGCAAGCTAAAGCAACAGGGCAAGCTAAAGCAACGCGGCAAGCTAAAGCAACGCGGCAAGCTAAAGCAACGCGGCAAGCTAAGGCAACGCGGCAAGCTAAGGCAACGCGGCAAGCTAAGGCAACGCGGCAAGCTAAGGCAACGCGGCAAGCTAAGGCAACGCGGCAAGCTAAGGCAACGCGGCAAGCTAGAGCAACGCGGCAAGCTAAGCTATTGTAGCGATGGCGTTCCTACACTGGCCCGTCCAGCAGAGACGCTGCAGCAGGACATGCCAGAGGTCCAGTCCTGCAGGGACGAGTGGGACCAATCTGGTCTGCAAAAATAGCAATTTCAACTTTGAAGTTTGATTTATTAAGGTTGCGTTTATTTATTTTAAACCAAAGGCATGTCTGGAGGGTTGGCAGCATTTAAAGCGGCGCTGCATGCGGGACCGATCCAGAAACTGAAAGGCTGATTGTCTTTGTCTTCCAGCAACGACGCCCTGGTTCGAGACCTACAGGGAGAACTTCCTGCAGTCCACGCCTCCCGCCGATCATGAATTTCTGAATCATCATCTTGCTTGTATCCTTCCAAAAGAAACGGGCTTGTTTCCAGGCCCTGGTCTGAACGCGTCTGAGCGAGGCTGAGCCGTGTCTGCGTCCCGAGAAATCGGGGAAGACATTGTGAAGCTCTGTTGACGTCAACGTTAATGAGAATTTCAAACGGACCCAGAATCCAGGATCTCTTCTGGATCAGCACCAACATCTGTTCCTGGTAACACAGGATCCGTCCAAATGTTTGAGCTATCTTGCTAACGAAAATATAACGGCTCGTCCTATAATCAAGAGGTTGGCGGTTCGATTCCCGGCTCCGGCACGTTTTCACTGTCGTTGTGTCCTTGGGCAAGACACTTTGTCCACATTGCCGGTGTGAATGTTGTGAGCAAGTGAATGTCGGTGGTGTTCAGGAGGGCCGATGTCAGACTGTATCTGCCCCGGGGCGGCGGCGTCTGCCCCGGGGTGGCGGTGTCCGCCCCAGGGAGGCGCTGTCTGCCCCAGGGAGGCGGCGTCTGCCCCGGGGAGGCGGCGTCTGCCCCGGGGAGGCGGCGTCTGCCCCGGGGAGGCGGCGTCTGCCCCGGGGAGGCGGCGTCTGCCCCAGGGAGGCTGTGGCTAATGAATAACTGAAAGGCGTCTCTGCGTGTCCAGAAGCGCGTCCTGATAGTCCTTGACGTCCCGGCAGGTCTCCTCGTCGTGTCCTCCACCGAGCCGGTCCCTGTGGAGCAGTTCCTCAGGCTCTCTCAGGAGCAGCACAGGATTCAGCACAGTGGAGAATACACCAACCCCAAGTGGTTTATCCCCAACACTCTCAAGTACTACGTCCTGCTGCACGACGGCGCTGAAGGGGACGAGCAGAGGTACCGCCGGCACGCCGCGGCGCTGCTGGAGGTGACTCTCGGTGGCTGATGTTCTGCTCTCCTGCTGCTCAGGGCCGGCGTGGCGTACGAGGACATGAAGCAGAGATACGGCTCTCAGGCCTGCTACCTGTTGAAAACCAACACTCGTACCTTCCCAGCTGATGATGACGAACAGATTCCAGACCCGTGGAGTCAGTACCTGAACAGGAATAATCTGCACTGCCAAGTAAGAACGGGAGACTCTTCAGAGGAGGACTCCATCACAATTGGACGGATTGAGAATGACACGCTTGTGATAAATATCTGTTCTGTTTAGCACATTCGGTTGTTGTGTCTTAAAATGTTTAAAAGGTAATAAACTTCCGGATGCTGCGTCTGTCGGCGTGGTTACCTGTGGTCCACGCAGATCACCTGTTAAGAACACGACCGTGCTAACGCTTGTTGCAGGACGTACCTGAAGAGTTCTCCCCAACTGTGAACAGCATCGGTGCCGCTGGAGAGGACGGCCGCCAGTCGGCACACGTCGGTGAGTTCCTCCACCGGCGCCAGAGCAAGCGTTGTAAGGGAAACGCCAAACAGCGCTCGCCTCTGGGGGGGCGGGGCGCTTTGCATGGCGGGGGTTGATCTTGATTTGTTGGAACTTGAACAAGGGCAGATTGTGGTGGCTGGTGACGAGGCGGGAGCAACTAAAGATGGCAGGTGTGAAGAGGGGGCATTAAGGAACTCAAAGGTATCCGAGTTCCCTCGGGGGGCAGCACGGATCGGGTCCCAGAGGAGGACTCTAAATAAAGCGTAAGGCAATGATCTACGGTTGATCACGTGTTTGTGTTGCCTGTTGCCGTGCCCCCGTCAGCCGTTACATCATGGCCACTGACACTCGTTACCTGCTCACTTGTTGCCGGCTGCGCCACGGCCCTAGGTTGCTGTGTTACTAGCAGGATGGTGATGATTGGGTTTCTGGGTCAGCGTCTCCAGAACCGGCCCCTGGTGAACCGGCAACAGGGCGAGGGGCGGGCGAGCCTCTGTAGCTGGACATGTCCAAGGTGGTCCTGGTTACGCTGGAGGACAGCAGGGTGTCCATGTTGACGGGACGTCCCCTGACGGCAGCAAAATGGTGGACAATCTTTGTGTTGTCACGACGAGCGTTAGATTTGAACATTCATACAACACGTGTGTATTTCTGCACAAAACTAAAGTAGATTCAGGACTAAAATACCTCATCTGTCCCAAACGTCTCTGTCCTTGGTAGATCTAGTGTCTTTGGGTCACTGGCCACAACGGGTCAGTCTTGGCGAGTGCAATCCAAGACGTCCCTGCTTTAACGGCTGCTGCTACTCCTCTTCTCTCAGGGTGGACGTAGAGACGTTCCTACCGTCGTGTCTGATTCTTCACAGAATCCATGGTTGCTGTGACAACCGATAACTCCTGATAACGACCAGCGTCCATTGTGCGCTGTCTCTGTTCCTCACCAGGCGAAGGATCGGACGGGATGGAACGCCATCCTCTCCAGCTGAACCCAGGGAGCCCGCCCCCGTTCAAAGGCTGTGATAATCCGGCAGCGGGAAGCCACGGGGCGTGTTTGACGTTAAACGACCACGACCACATCCGGCAGTTCATCCAAGAGTTCACCTTCAGAGGTCTGCTGCCCCACATCGAGAAGAACATCAGGCAGCTCAATGATCAGGTACGGAACCCGGAGGAGTCCGAGGAACAGCTGAATCCCCTCCTGACACGAAAGGGGAAGCGGCAGTGACTTTGCTAAACGTCTCCGTGCCGGCGTCCCTCATCAGAGCGCCTGGGATGCTGGTTCCTCCGTCCCGTTGGCTGCAGTGTAACACAGACATGAACGTGTTTTCAGTGGAGTACTGGTGACCACAGGGGCAGAATGGGCCAGGCTTGTATTTCTACTTACTGGTAACTCAGTAATTCCCACAACGTAGGACTGGAGCACGACAAACGAAAGCGTTGCCACCGTTTGGTCAGGTTAAGGGTAGATTTGATCACTGCTGCAGTCGGGAGCAACAAGAAGGGGAGGAGCATTCCTGCAGACTTTCATATTTGCTTTTTAAAGCACTGCATGCGACTTGTGTAGAATAAACAGTCACACGGCGGATGGGAGGTCCTCCGAGGACTCGGTGACTGAACGAGGTCGGCGTAGCCAGTCTTCCCTTGTGCCGGCTGGTTTGGTGTCCGGCAGAGATGACGATACCGGATAGAACTGATAGTTCTCGTGTCCTTCATCAAATCAACCTTTTTATTTTTATGGTCAGGCTTGTCATATTCCCTGGATTTGTAGTCTGGATCTGGTAGTTCAAGATGATTTGAATCTGAACCATACAAGTATAGATGTGAAACCCCGTAAACGTACATCCACATATAAATAATTACTGTACTACCAGAGCGGTCACAGTTGATGTTGAAGAACGTCCATGTCCAAGTCCATCTGCCACTTAATCCAGATCCACACCAAAATCTGATGGAGTCTGTCCAGACCTGTAGAGTTTCATAGAAGTCGTTTTGGTGTTATCCTGCTGACATAATAATCCGCTACTCCCCAGGTGAATTTCTAATCTCGCTTCAGAAAACGCAAATGTGTATTCAGGAGCTCCACAGTGATATTTAAGCGTCTTTGACGTCCAGCCAGGATTCTCTATCAGTAATTACAGGCTAGTATGGGGTTTTTGAATATTCATTCTTTTACACGTGTAATATATTTGCTTTCATTGTTTCTGTACTAATTCATAAATTGCTTGATGCTTTTGAAGTTCCGTTTCCACACCGACAAACCTGAATACACAGGAGGCGAGTATTGAAATACAGCTGTATATACTGCATACACTAAGATACTCACTTAAGTGTCTCTCTGTCCACAGCTGGTCTCCAGGAAAGGTCTGAGCCGGTCTCTGTTCACTGCCACTAAGAAGTGGTTCGGTGGAGGGAAGGTTCCAGAGAAGGGCGTCAGTGAGCCGAGGAGCACCTGTGGCCTCCTGTGAGCCCCCCCCCCCCCCCGAACACACACGAGACTTTTATTCATGCGTGACCGCTGTCAGCTGCTTGATGTTTCACATCTGTGATGTCAGCTATCCCCCAGAAGCCCCTGAGCTGCAGATCAGGAAGATGGCTGACCTGTGCTTCCTGGTTCAGCATTATGAGTTGGCCTACAGCTGTTACCACACTGCAAAAAAAGACTTCCTGTCTGACCAGGCCATGCTGTATGCTGCAGGGGCCCTGGTGAGAATACACACACCTTTCTATATGTCCTCATTGGAACCATGGCTTTCTAGTATTCATCCCTCAAATACATCTTGGCAGTTTTAACAACATATTCTGATTTTATTTGGATCATTGGAGCGTGGGTAGTATGTGCAAATTAACTTTAAGCTTTCTTGAAGCTGATTGAGCAGTGCTGGGTCGAACTCCAGAGCTTTCTCGAGGGGAATTCTGTATTTGACTTCTTGCTTTTAATAATCACCTCTTCTTGTCTTCATGACTTTATCATTTATCATCACTTCTCCTCATCCTGCCTATCTTCTGCAGGAGATGGCTGCAGTGTCAGCTTTTCTGCAAGCAGGAGCTCCCAGACCGTATCCAGCACATTACATGGAAACCGCCATACAGAAGTACAAAGATGAGTGCAAGTAATGATTTCACCACACCGTTTACCTGTCTGCTGTTTGGAATTAAATCTGCTTCTTGCTCTTTCCACATCAAAGTGAAGGTTTCTTTTTGCACACAGAAAGAACGTGAAACGGATGAATCTGAATATTTATCGTTGGTTTGGCTTCTCGTGTTATTCCTTTGCCTTAATGCTGACGTGTCTTCCATAGAACCATGGTGCTGGCTGAACGCTGTGCTTTACTCAGCGCTGAGATACTCAAGAGTCAGGGCAAATATTCCGAGGCTGCGACACTCCTCATCAAGATGACCAGTGAGGTGAGGAAACCCAAATCCTGATCCGACACTTCTATAATACATAAAAAGAAATGATGAAAGGTGAAGAAACGGATCCAGGAAGTCCCTTATTTTTTATTTTATCATCTTATTTCAACATTTAACTCTTAAACAGAGCACTTCTGTGGCGTCGCTCGAACATTCTAGTAATGAATAAAAGTGAGGTTGAATTGGAATGGGTGCTTGTTGCCTGTTTATGATGAGGTTGAATCGGAATGGGTGCTTGTTGCCTGTTTATAATGAGGTTGAATCGGAATGGGTGCTTGTTGCCTGCTTATAATGAGGTTGAATCGGAATGGGTGCTTGTTGCCTGTTTATAATGAAGTTGAATTGGGATGGGTGCTTGTTGCCTGTTTATGATGAGGTTGAATCGGAATGGGTGCTTGTTGCCTGTTTATAATGAGGTTGAATCGGAATGGGTGCTTGTTGCCTGTTTATAATGAGGTTGGATCGGAATGGGTGCTTGTTGCCTGTTTATAATGAGGTTGGATCGGAATGGGTGCTGGTTGCCTGTTTATAATGAGGTTGAATCGGAATGGGTGCTTGTTGCCTGTTGATGAGGTTGGATTGGAATGGGTGCTTGTTGCCTGTCTATAATGAGGTTGGATTTGAATGGGTGCTTGTTGCCTGTCTATAATGAGGTTGGATTTGAATGGGTGCTTGTTGCCTGTTTATGATGAGATTGAATCGGAATAGGTGCTTGTTGCCTGTTGAGGTTGAATCGGAATGGGTGCTGGTTGCCTGTTTATAATGAGGTTGAATTGGAATGGGTGCTTGTTGCCTGTTGATGAGGTTGAATCGGAATGGGTGCTTGTTGCCTGTTGATTAGGTTGAATTGGAATGGGTGCTTGTTGCCTGTTTATGATGAGGTTGAATCGGAATGGGTGCTGGTTGCCTGTTTATAATGAGGTTGGATCGGAATGGGTGCTGGTTGCCTGTTTATAATGAGGTTGGATGCTTGTATTTGTGCCTCTGTTAGGACTCTGACCTGCGCAGTGCTCTGCTGTTGGAGCAGGCTGCCCACTGCTTCATTAATATGCGGAATCCTATGGTGCGCAAGTTTGCCTTCCATATGATCCTGGCTGGTCATCGTTTCAGCAAAGCAGGACAGGTGAGGCTCTCACCCGCCGCCTGTGGACCAATCACGGGGTTTGAACCCAAACATGCTTGTTATCGTTCAGTTCCACCTTTAACGTGTAGCAGTGAATGACGCCGTCCTTTTAGTGGCTTATTTGTGTTCAGCAGCAACATTTAGTTGTTTTTTCTTCCTAGCCGTACTCTGCGTGCTTCCCAAGCGTTTCCTCCTGTCTGATATTAGCTATCGGGTCCTGATTGGCTGATTTTGTATTGATAAGGTTGGCTTGCTGCTCATCATTTACTGCTCTTTTTGTCATTATCCTCTAAATGGTCTTTTAATGCAGAGGAGGCACGCCCTGCGTTGTTACTCTCAAGCCATGCAGGTGTACACGGACAGGGGCTGGTCCCTGGCCGAGGACCATATCAACTTCACCATTGGTCGTCAGTCCTTCACACTTAACCAACCAGAGGATGCCATCCTAGCCTTCAAACAGCTCCTGACCAATGACAGCAGGCAGACAGCCACACAGCAGGGGGCCTTTCTTAGAGAGTATCTCTATGTTTACAAGGTAAACGCTTGGTTTCTTTGTCACGTCTGTATTAAAGTCGTTCAATGTATAGATATTTGGCACGTCATTTATACTAAGACAAGGTTCTCGGAAGAAAAAAGTTTTTTTTTTGTTCTGTTCTCTTTAGCTCGTAGTCATGAATCCAAAGAAAGGCAGCACTAAAACTACTGGAAAGGAAATGAGGGGAGTAGCGAGAACAACTGTTGAACTGAAGAAGGAAATAATCACCAAATATGAAAATGGGGTCCGTGTCTGGGATCTTGCTGCAGGACGGGATGGAGACATCAACGATTTAGACCGGTGGTCCCGACCCACCGGGCCGTGAGCCATTTGTTGCCGGGCCAAACGCAAAGAATAACTAACTTTCAAAGGTGTTTTATTTTGAGAAACGGCTTTTCCCCAGCGTAACACTGTGGCTCAGTTGGTAGAGTGGGTCGTCCAGTGATCAGAGAGTCGGTGGTTCGAATCCCAGCTCAGACCACCTTCCGGTCCCTGCTGCATCCTATGGCATAGTATTTATCTATTGTAACCAGATTGTGTGTATTTTCCAGAGTGTGATGGGAGAAACCGAGTCCAGCCTTC
>NC_090905.1:960000-987500 GCF_040956055.1 Brachionichthys hirsutus
CCAGCTTCCAGCAGCGTCCCGGGGGTTAACCACGCCGCTGGGGGTCGTCTTTAACCCCCGGGGGTTTAACCACGCCGCTGGAGGTCGTCGTTAACCCCCGGGGGTCATTAAGCCGGGCCTCGACCGATCCGGTATTACGTTGATTCGCTTCTTGGATTTGTCCATTTTTAATCCGGATGCCGTTCCTGACGTAACGCTCTGCATTTATCCGGCTTGAGACCAGCTCAAGGGAGAAACTGTCAATGCTACGTTAGCTCCTGCTAACCGTGAGGCATAAATCTATTTATTTATTTTTATGGATGTTTTACAACTACTGCGTACTAGTACGACTTGTCTTCTCACTGCTAGTACTCACTCTGTGTACCCATCTGTGTCTGTTAGGTCTTCTTCCTCCAGTTCCCCACTGCGCTGCTTTGTGGTGAAATCAGGAAGGCATACGTTGAGTTCTGTAACGTCAGCGGCGCCGCCTTGTGCGGCCTTCGAGTGGCATCGACACATCCTGACTTCTTCACTTTTGGCAGCCACGCCACCGCCTCGACACCGACCACCCTGACCTCAGCCTACCAAACCTGCGCTGCCCCCTCCCCATCGGGCTCGGTTCCAGCCGAGGACTGCAGCCGGCCACGCGGCGTGACGGACATCCTGATAGAAGGAAGCGTGCTGCAGCCGGGACAGTCGACACAGCTGCCTCTGTGGCTGAGAGGACCGGACCAGGAGGGGGTCCATGAAATCAGTTTTCTCTTCTACTATGAGAGCACAGACAAAGGAAACAAAATGAGGTAAACATCTCGAGGTAGTAGTAGTACTACATGTATGCTAGCTACAGGTCACGGTCTCAGACAACATGTTCCAGCAGCCTGGTTCCAGTGCAGGGACCTTTTCAGAATGTCTGGGGCTGCCTAGTGGCAGTAAAATGTAGTAGTATTACTGAGACCTCTGTTTGAACAGGGACCGGGAAAAACCCGACTCTGTGTTCTGAGGGGGGGGCTGGGATTGAGCCTTGGACTCTGGTGCTCTAGACTTTGTGTTCTGAGGGGGGGCTGGGATTGAGCCTTGGACTCTGGTGCTCTAGACTTTGTGTTCTGAGGGGGGGCCGGGATTGAGCCTTGGACTCTGGTGCTCTAGACTCTGTGTTCTGAGGGGGGGCCGGGATTGAGCCTTGGACTCTGGTGCTCTAGACTTTGTGTTCTGGGGGGGGGCCGGGATTGAGCCTTGGACTCTGGTGCTCTAGACTTTGTGTTCTGGGCGGGGGCTGGGATTGAGCCTTGGACTCTGGTGCTCTAGACTTTGTGTTCTGGGCGGGGGCTGGGATTGAGCCTTGGACTCTGGTGCTCTAGACCTTGCCGATGGCCCGTCTCACCGTGCTCCTCTGTGTCCTCATGTCAAGCCATCGGGTACTGCGTCACACCGTCTTCATCTGCACCAGCCGCTCCCTGAGTGTGCAGGCGTCGGCCTGCCGCAGCTGCGGCCCTCCCCTTGGCAGCCTGGACGGCGGCGGCGGCGATGGTGGAGCGCTGGTTTTTATTGATGTAGAGAACATCAATTCGGTAAAATACTTGCTGACATCTTGGATATGGCAGGAAGCTGAATGTTCTGACACTGTTTGAACCCGCTTCCTGTTGCTTCCCAGAGTGAATCCGGTGTACGGGAGTTCCACATCGTCCAGGTGACCAGCAGCAGCCAACGCTGGCGCTTCCACCAGTGTATCAACCCGCCCAAGGAAAAAGGTACACATACATATACCCTTAAGGGCCGGCCCCGGCCTTAGTCACCATCGTAATGGTTGGGGCTGAATAGACACTCTTACAGTCACAGCCTCTCTCCCCCAGGCTGTAAGCTGAGCAGCAGAGAGAGAGCCAAGCTGGTTCTCAGAGCCACGCAGTGCACCCCCCACCCAGGTACCGGTACCGAGCAGAGCACGTCAGGCTGTTTGGCCCGGCCTCTCTGCATTCGCTCAGTATGCATGTCTGTGTTGCTTCTAGACGCCACCAGAGGCGTGGACAAGTTCACCTTTGCTGATGTGAATCTGGGGAGCGAGCGGGTAAGTGAAAGCAGCGAGACCTAGTGCTATACCTGTCCTCAGAGGCACGGGTGCATCGCTACGAGGTGCACCTCTAGCATCAATCAAGTCATCAATAGGAAAAATGTCCTCATTCTCTAAAATATTTCACCAAACACCAATGAAATGCTGAGAGAGAATCTACCAGGAGGCTCCTCCAAAAGAAGTGCATCCGGATCATTCCTGGCGTCGGGACAACCATGTTAGCGGTGGGGTGGACGATGTCCCATGCTGTCTCTGCAGGTCGTCAGCTCGTCCACGCCCTGTGGAGATTTCTTCTTCCGTTGCTGTCGCAGCACGGTGGCTGTGAAGTCATCCAGGACATCCTGTGGCACCAGGAGTCAGAGCTGCGTGTCTCCTGAGGGCGGAGCCTATGACATCACCAACGTTCTGAGGAAGTGTAATGAGCTGGATCTCTACGTCATCGTCATCTGGAAGGTACGTGTACTCGCTGTTAACCAATGCCGGGGCTCAGACCAGTTTAATCCAGATCCTCAGTCTGCAGGTCCTTCTGTCCGTGCTGCTGCAGAACCTGGACCTGTGGCCCTCACCACTGATCCATATCGCTAGCATTATCGCTAGCATTAGCATTATAGCTTTATAGCAGCTCTTTAGTCAGTCTCTTGTTCAGCAGCCTCGATGTAGAATAAATGCAGTCCGTTATGTTTTAATTTGCTCCTGTTCACGCTGTCTCTCTATCACTCTCGCTCCCTCTTTGTTTTTGACTCTCCTCCTACCTATCCATGTCTCTCTCTCTCTCTCTCTCCACTATGAGCCTTAGGTTCTGGCCAAGGTTTCTGCCTGTTAAAGGGAAGTTTTTTCTTGCCTCCGTCTCCAAAGTTCTTGCTCTTGTGGGTCAAGTTGGGTTCTGTGTTTCCCTGCTAATCCTGTAAAGCCTTGAGACGACTTCCTGTTCTGATCTGGCGTTATATAAATGAAATGAATTTCATTCTGATAATTGCATGATAAATCTAGCAGGCTGGTCTGAAACCTCTGGATCTGGTCATCGGGGCCTCCCTGACAGTTTGAATATGAATGTTGGACACTGATTGATGACATCACAGCTGATGGTGCTGCCACTGGACGGTACCCCGACTCCCGTGGCTACGGTTAAGTCGTTTCCACACTGTGGTGTGGTTTCTCTCGCGGTGCTGCTTGAGGTGCGTGAGGACACGACCAATCGATCCCAGATCATTCCAGGCCTACTAATAGATTGCATTAACTAATGAAGTAACTTATAGAAGCCATTTAGTGTGACTGTCCTTTATTTGAATCTTTTGTGTTTGGTACCGTGTCCGTGGGTTTCAGCGCTGCTTCTCGGGAGAGACGAAGCATCCTGAAGGTTCTGAGGAACTATTAGTTTCACATCTCGGAGCGAGTCGCGTCTGTCCTCGTATGGGACAGAATCTGATGTTGACGCTCCCGTACGCGGAGCCACGATTGGCCTTCATTGTGCCGGCGTGGAAGTCCGGAGCAATGGAACCGTGGACATGTTTGCTCCTTATCTGTGCTTGTGTGTACAGGCTTTTGTGGTGGAGGACAACAGACAGCTGATCCTAGAGGGACAGCTCCACGTTGCACTCCAGACCATTGGCAAAGAGGCCAGCTCTCTGACACCGAGACAGGTACGGCATGAACCAACACCTCTGCACCTGGAGGCGTATGAGCGGAAGCCGAAATCTGGTGTCCTTTATATCAGGGGTCCCCAACCACCGGGCCGCGGCCCGGTACCGGTCCGTTAGGCATTTGTTACCGGGCCGCACAGAAAGAATAACTCCGTTATACCATTTCCGTTGTATCGATTGTTAGCGTCTAAAAGGTGTTTTATTTTGAAAAACCACCGGATTTTCTCCAACGTAACATTCTGTGAATTTACATGCTTTACGTGATACGTTACTAAAGACAGACGTGAACTAGTGAAGAATAATAAAAAACAAACGTCTTTGGAGAGCTTCTTTGCTAATGGGAGAGTCTAATGAGGAGGAAGAAGAGGAGTCGACGACCTCCAAGAAAATAAAACGTCTTAACAGACAAACCAGGAGTCAGACTTAAAACTCGGTTTATCTCCAGATGATTAGCTTCGTTAACGAGACAATGAAGGGGTTAAAACGGGTTCAGCACACAGAGACCAAGAACCCGGATTAAAAGACAAGAACCCGGATTAAAAGACAAGAATGTGGAATTTAAGAAACACAAAAACGTGAACATGAAGGACAGAAGCGATTATTGAGTAGTTATTGGTGTAATACTTGTTTAATCGTTAGTGCATAATGTAAAGTTTACTGGTAAAATTAGACCCCCCCCCCCCTCCCCCCGGCATGAAACAGGTTGGGGACCGCTGCTTCAGAGAACTGATTGAGGGCGTGGACAGAGGACATGTGGGAATCTGCTTCTGTTTCAGGAATCTCAGGAGATGATGTTGCTCAAGTTTAAATCGGAGCTTCCCCCTCCAGTCGCCCCCCCCCCTGCGGAGCTGTCCCAACTCGTCAAAACCCACCTGCACTACCCCGAGACCCACACACATCCATTCACCCAGGACAGGTGAGAATGCACAAATACACAGAGGCATCTGGTCCTGTGGTGAGTAGACGCGAGGGTTACGCATCGTCCCGCCCACAGCGCCATCTGATTGGTTAGACGCAAAGCCACACAGCCAATCAGCAGCGAGTGCACAGAAACTCTGTTTGGAAGCTGCATTATTTAACCCACGGTTTTATCTTGTAAACTGACATTAAGCATGTTTTTTCCCTTGAGGTAGATTAACTGAAAACACATATCACGAATAATCACGTAATAATAAAGTTCATACCTCAAACATTTTAACCAAAAACCACAACATCAACTGATAACTCACCGTAAACGATAGGGACTGAATGTTCTGCTCTTATGCAGCGCTTTACATTCACCCATTCACACACACATTCACCCTCCTGGGGGCGACTGCTGCCAGACCCCGGCTCTTAATGGCGCTTACTTCTATCGAGTGTTTCTAGTCTTCTGCTCAGAGGCAGAGGAGGAACTTGACGTGCTGTTCTCCTGGTCTCCAGCCTCTGTGTGGTTCCGGTCACTCTCACGCTCACCAACTGTTCCCTGGTCCACGTGGACCTCATCATTGACCTGAGGCACAGCAGCACCTGGTAATTCCACCACGTACACACGAACGGGAACGGCATTCTGGCATCCTTCACATTTCAAACGACTCCACACGGCTCAGCCTTCCAGGAACGAGAATGCGACGTAGAAGGAATCCTGTTCGATACAGCCGTGTCTCATAACGTGCCCCCCCCCCCCCCCCCCCCAATGGTCTGTTCTGTCTGCAGCACAGAGTCTGTAGAGGGTCACAGCTCCTTCTGCTGGGTGGGTCAGACCCAGTACAAGCTGCAGCTGAAGCCTCGGGAGGCGCTGGGCTCGACTCTCCGAGCGTGTTTCCTTCAGGCCGGCGTCTACAACCTCAACACGCCACGCATCTATGCCAAGCCTGCGGAGCAGGACGCCATGTCTGAGACGAGCCAGCAAATGGCGAGCCCTGCTTTCATCATCATCCACAGCAGCTGAGCCGAGTGTCCCGCCCTGTCCCACCCTGTCCCACCTGGACACCGGAGCGGAGCTGTCTCTGCATGGTCTCCTCGATGCTGCACAGAGAGGGCTGCTTCCAGAGACTCATCCAGACCGTTTGTGTCCAACGATCTCGTTTCGCCAGCCAGTCGGCACACCTGGCAGCAGGTAACGGGTTTACCCGGCCAACGCCACTCACCTGTCTTCGTAACGTAATAAAGGTGGAAGAGGAAGTATCTCTGACCAGAATATCCACCGATTGGTCAGTTTTCTCATTGAGCCGCGTCACATGACCTGTGTGTCGGGTCCTTTCCGTCTGTCCTGATGCTGGGACAGACGTCCTCCGCCTGCGGCTATGCAGTCTAACGTTTTTGAGTCGACGCGGTGAGGCGTCGTTGATTATTGTACTTCCTGTCTTTCTATCCATGGAGCCTGAATCCGATCTGAAACCACCCAGAATGCCTCATGAGCATTAGATCTGATCTAGATCTGATCTAGATCGGATCCGTGATTATCCTCACGCCATTTTGATTGTATTCTTGTCTAAATTAACTTGACATCTTTTCTGAGAATTCTGTATTATATTTATATAATAAATAAGATGTAAATAGAAAATAAAACTTAATACTGTTCTGTTTGTTCAGTTCTTCCAGGACTAGATGATTCAATCGTTTAAGGTGGTATTTCTGTCAATGTTCTGTTTATTTATTTATTTTTCTGCTTTTTTTTTTTACCTTGTCTGCATTCGTGCTCCACAGTGACGTACATAACGTCAGTCTCTGCTAGATTCTATGCTTTTTATTCTTATAGTGATTGTGACCGTCACCTGCCCTCTTGGCAGACTAGCCTATTCCTATTTTATTGGTTTTATTACCTGCTTACCGCCGTAGAGGGCTGTGCACACCGCAGTGAACATACAACATGGACAAACACAAAGTGACAAATACACAGTGTTCTGAGGAGAGAGTGCAATGGATTTATTTGTGCCCCTTAATTCTACCCCTTCCATCCAATCATCACCAAGAGTTGTCCCAATACACCAGGTTCACATCAGCCTCTAGAGGAAAGTATGGATCACCAAGTTCTCAGGAGATCTGAGGAAGAAGAGGGAGAGCATAGTGAGAGCCACAAACACTGAACCAGCAACCTCCACTGACTCAGAGATCTGTGGGCGGAGTCAACTCTCAGATCAAGTTTTGATTGGTGCTGGAGTGGTGGACCTGGCATGCGTGAAACCTCCACCTAAGAACGGGGCAGCCATCCAGGACCCAACAATGGCAACATGAGCCCCCAGATCACCCCCAGCAGCCACAGCAAACCGAGAACGACCCCCGGGCCCCCCCAGAGCCACACGCAGAGGAACCAGCCCAGAGCCCGGGAACGACCCCCGGGGCCCCCCCAGAGCCACACGCAGAAGAACCAGCCCAGAGCCCAGGAACAACCCCCGGGGCCCCCCCAGAGCCACACGCAGAAGAACCAGCCCAGAGCCCGGGAACGACCCCCGGGGCCCCCCAGAGCCACACGCAGAAGAACCAGCCCAGGGCCCGGGAGCGACCGTCACCAACACAGCGGCACGGGGCACAGCGGGCCGGCCCGGCGTCCCACCAGCACCCAACACCTTACACCCCCCCATTTGGAACCCTGCATGTTCTCTCCAATCTGGCACAGCCTTGACCTTCAGGCTAGCAGCCAGCCTCTCCATGTAGGTACGTGGGAACAGAAGGGAATGTCTCTACTCCATCATCTCTTTCATGATAATACATTTATGAAGCGGAAAGAGTCCACGATGGGGGTAGGGGAGTCTGTGAGGGCGAGGGGGGGGGGGGCGGTGGGGCTGTGGCTTTCCTGAGGTCCACGATCATCTCCACTGTTTTCTGGCTGTTCAGCTCCAGGTTGTTGCTGCTACACCAGGACACCAGCCGGTCCACCTCCCTCCTGTAGGCAGACTCATCACCGTCCGAGATGAACCCGATGAGGGTGGTGTCGTCCGCAAACTTAATCAGTTTGACGGACTGATGGCTGGAGGTGCAGCAGTTGGTGTACAGGGAGAAGAGCCAGGGGGAAAGTACAAAGCCCTGGGGGGATCCGGTGCTGATAGTCAGGGTGTCCGAGACCGTAGACCCCAGCCGCACATGCTGCCTCCGCTCCGTCAGGAAGTCGGTGATCCACCAGCAGAGGGAGTCGGGCACGTCGAGCTGGAGCAGCTTGTCCTGGAGCAGTCCCGGGAGGATGGTGTTGAACGCAGAGCTGAAGTCCACAAACAGGATCCTGGCGTAGGTTCCTGGGGAGTCCAGATTGACTGCGTCGTCTACAGACCTGTTGGCTCGGGAGGTGAACTGCAGCGGGCTTTGGGCTTGTAGTTGGTGATGGCCCTCAGCCCCCTCCAAACTGCTGCAGGGTCGTTAGCAGAGAACGGCTGCTGGAGTCTGTGAATATACTGATTTAGCATTATTCAGCTCCTCAGTTTTATTTAGATTTAATAACAGGAAGTTCTCGGTCATCCAGGAATTAATGTCCTTAATTATAATTGAGTATCGTCCGCATAGCAGTGGAAATTTATGCTGTGTTTCTTAATAATGTTACCTAAGGGAAGCATATACAGCATGAACAGAATAGGTCCAAGCACTGAACCCTGTGGAACTCCATATTTAACTTCAGTGTACGTAGAAGATTCCTCATGAACACGTACAAACTGAAATCTATCGGATAAATATGATCTAAACCAGTTCAATGCAGATCCTCTAACACCAACAGATTGTTCCAGCCTCTGTAACAGAATCTGATGATCTATTGTGTCAAAGGCTGCACTGAGATCTAATAAAATAAGCACGGAGACAAGTCCATTATCAGACGCTATTAAAGGTCATTGGTGACTTTAACTAATGCTGTCTCTGTGCCATGAAGACCTCAGATAACTTATCGTCATCGGTGGTGAAATCTTTCTCTTTTTCAGGTGACAAAGTCTCCCCTTTCATGCTGGGGGAGGCCTCTGGTAGAGCTGGGGGGGACAACCACGACTCTCTGCGTTTTACTGCGAGGCTCACAAGGTCCTTTTCCTTTAGTCCTTTAGTCCTTGTTGAACCTGCACGTTGAGAGCGTTCCCCATCGTCTTGGTGAATGTGTCCACCTCACCGGTGATTTAACAGTCTAATCTCAGAATTGAACCACAGAGCTTTCCTTTTTGGTTTTAGTTTTTTAATTCTTAAGGGGGCGATGGAGTCAAGCGTCGTGCGCATCAAGTCCCCAACACCACCTACAAGATGATCTATGTGGGAGGGGCTAAAGTTACCACACGACTCCTCAGTAATGTTAAGGCTCGATAAAGAGTTTAATGCTGATGGGATCACTTCTTTGAATGAATGAATGAATGATTCGTTTGTTTAACAGGGACAGCGCACATTAATAAACATTTCTGTCAATGTGCCAGAATTAGCCAAAAGGCTATTTTTCATCTGTTGTCCCTGGACAGAAATTCCATGGCCCCAAAATATATATACATATGAAATAAAATTAATAAAAATACAGATATAAAATAACCACATAAATAAAAACTATATCAACTAAAACAATTTCAAGTAACACTAAAACTTAATGTCTATTAAGTAAAATTTTATAAAGCAACTAAAATCATAAAAACAGGTGACAGTAAAAAACAACAAATTAAACAGCAGTTTCTCCCAGTGACGACACAACTGTGTGCTAATGAGCCATTCCTTAAGGTGAAATTTAAATGCATTACAGCTCTCTGGATTTCTGACGATAACTGGGATGGAATTCCACTCATGTGCAGCTTTAAAGGAAAAGGCAGATTGACCAAATGTGCTTTTCCTGAGTGGGATAACACAGTCCCCTCTTGCAGCACCTCTAGAGACTCGATGTGTGGCAGTTCTTACATCCACAAACTGTCCGAGCGGAGGAGAATTTGAATTTAGCAATAGCACCATCAGACAGACATCTAGTCAAGGCAGTTCTGTTTGATGGAACGTAGTCCAATAATACAAACGTAAAAGTGATGAACTTGTGGTCTGATAAAAAAGGGTTCAGTGGAAATACAATTAATTGATCAATATCAATACCATACGTGAGAGCCAGATCCAAGGTGTGATTAAAGCTGTGGGGGGGGGGGTTCGTTCACTCTGTGGGAGGAGCCAATTGAGTCCAGTAATGAGAGGAAGGCAGTAGCAAGGCAGTCGTCACTGAATCTACATGAATGTCAAAATCTCCCACAAGTATCTGTTCTGTTTTCAGAACTAAGCTTGTTAAATTCAGAATACACGTCTGTGTATCCACTCCTGACGCTCCTGTTTCTGTGATGTGTTCTGTACTAGTGTTTTTTTAACTTACCGGTAGTCTATTTTAGGGTGTACGCTACAGCTAGCATTTATTATTATTACTGTTACATGCACGACTTCACCGAGAAACATTCCCCGTCTGTGAACCCTCACTGACAATAAACTGACCGAGTCTGACGCTGGCTTGTGTTGTAAAGTGATAAAGTACAGTACGAGTACAGCCGCACCAGCGGGGCCGACCCATTACTTATGGCCATGAGTTTGTGACATTCCTGAACGTCTCTCAGATTGGGGATTGGATGAGCTTCAAATACGGAACGCCAAACCACAACTCCCGTCAGCAAACCGGAGACAAAGACCAAAAGCGTCAAGAGTTTATTCATTATTAGCCCGTTTCATAGTTGCTTTCTCTATCCAATCACAGCTCAACATTCAGTATTGATCACTCTGGTCATGCTGGTATGCGGCTGCGTAGATACTCCAACACCGCCTCTGTTCCTTTGGCCACAACGGCTGCTTTGGGGGTGCGAAAAGGATTTCCTTCCAGGCTGAGATGTCTGCAGAATAAAACACAAGTAAGTATTATTCACCTAAAAGTCACGTATTCTACCATTTCTCCACAAGTTAACGCAGCTCCCAAACACGTATATGAAATACCTGAGCCAGTCTTTGGTCAAAACAGCAACCAGATGCTGCAGGACAGCGTCCCTCATTTCTGTCTCAACCAGATGCTGCAGGACAGCGTCCCTCATTTCTGTCTCAAACAGATGCTGCAGGACAGCGTCCCTCATTTCTGTCTCAAACAGATGCTGCAGGACAGCGTCCCTCATTTCTGTCTCAAACAGATGCTGCAGGACAGCGTCCCTCATGTCTGTCTCAAACAGATGCTGCAGGACAGCGTCCCTCTTTTCTGTCTCAAACAGATGCCGCAGGACAGCGTCCCTCATGTCTGTCTCAAACAGATGCTGCAGGACAGCGTCCCTCATTTCTGTCTCAAACAGATGCTGCAGGACAGCGTCCCTCTTTTCTGTCTCAAACAGATGCTGCAGGACAGCGTCCCTCATTTCTGTCTCAAACAGATGCTGCAGGACAGCGTCCCTCATTTCTGTCTCAAACAGATGCTGCAGGACATAGTCCCTCATTTCTCTCTCAAACAGATGCTGCAGGACGGCGTCCCTCATTTCTGTCTCAAACAGATGCTGCAGGACAGCGTCCCTCATTTCTGTCTCAAACAGATGCTGCAGGACAGAGTCCCTCATTTCTCTCTCAAACAGATGCTGCAGGACAGCGTCCCTCATTTCTGTCTCAAACAGATGCTGCAGGACAGCGTCCCTCATTTCTGTCTCAAACAGATGCTGCAGGACAGCGTCCCTCATTTCTGTCTCAAACAGATGCTGCAGGACAGCGTCCCTCTTTTCTGTCTCAAACAGATGCTGCAGGACAGCGTCCCTCATTTCTGTCTCAAACAGATGCTGCAGGACAGCGTCCCTCATTTCTGTCTCAAACAGATGCTGCAGGACGGCGTCCCTCTTTTCTGTCTCAAACAGATGCTGCAGGACAGCGTCCCTCATTTCTGTCTCAAACAGATGCTGCAGGACAGCGTCCCTCATTTCTGTCTCAAACAGATGCTGCAGGACAGCGTCCCTCGTTTCTGTCTCAAACAGATGCTGCAGGACAGCGTCCCTCATGTCTGTCTCTAACAGATGCTGCAGGACAGTGCCCCTCCTTTCTGTCTCAAACAGATGCTGCAGGACAGCGTCCCTCATTTCTGTCTCAAACAGATGCTGCAGGACAGCGTCCCTCATTTCTGTCTCAAACAGATGCTGCAGGACAGCGTCCCTCATTTCTGTCTCAAACAGATGCTGCAGGACAGCGTCCCTCATTTCTGTCTCAAACAGATGCTGCAGGACAGAGTCCCTCATTTCTGTCTCAAACAGATGCTGCAGGACAGCGTCCCTCATTTCTGTCTCAAACAGATGCTGCAGGACAGAGTCCCTCATTTCTGTCTCAAACAGATGCTGCAGGACGGCGTCCCTCATTTCTGTCTCAAACAGATGCTGCAGGACAGCGTCCCTCATTTCTGTCTCAAACAGATGCTGCAGGACAGCGTCCCTCATTTCTGTCTCAAACAGATGCTGCAGGACAGCGTCCCTCATTTCTGTCTCAAACAGATGCTGCAGGACAGCGTCCCTCTTTTCTGTCTCAAACAGATGCTGCAGGACAGCGTCCCTCATTTCTGTCTCAAACAGATGCTGCAGGACAGCGTCCCTCATTTCTGTCTCAAACAGATGCTGCAGGACGGCGTCCCTCTTTTCTGTCTCAAACAGATGCTGCAGGACAGCGTCCCTCATTTCTGTCTCAAACAGATGCTGCAGGACAGCGTCCCTCATTTCTGTCTCAAACAGATGCTGCAGGACAGCGTCCCTCATTTCTGTCTCAAACAGATGCTGCAGGACGGCGTCCCTCTTTTCTGTCTCAAACAGATGCTGCAGGACAGCGTCCCTCATTTCTGTCTCAAACAGATGCTGCAGGACAGCGTCCCTCATTTCTGTCTCAAACAGATGCTGCAGGACAGCGTCCCTCGTTTCTGTCTCAAACAGATGCTGCAGGACAGCGTCCCTCATTTCTGTCTCAAACAGATGCTGCAGGACGGCGTCCCTCATTTCTGTCTCAAACAGATGCTGCAGGACAGCGTCCCTCTTTTCTGTCTCAAACAGATGCTGCAGGACAGCGTCCCTCGTTTCTGTCTCAAACAGATGCTGCAGGACAGCGTCCCTCATTTCTGTCTCAAACAGATGCTGCAGGACAGCGTCCCTCTTTTCTGTCTCAAACAGATGCTGCAGGACAGCGTCCCTCATGTCTGTCTCAAACAGATGCTGCAGGACAGCGTCCCTCATGTCTGTCTCAAACAGATGCTGCAGGACAGCGTCCCTCTTTTCTGTCTCAAACAGATGCTGCAGGACAGCGTCCCTCGTTTCTGTCTCAAACAGATGCTGCAGGACAGCGTCCCTCATTTCTGTCTCAAACAGATGCTGCAGGACAGCGTCCCTCTTTTCTGTCTCAAACAGATGCTGCAGGACAGCGTCCCTCATGTCTGTCTCAAACAGATGCTGCAGGACAGCGTCCCTCATGTCTGTCTCAAACAGATGCTGCAGGACAGCGTCCCTCATTTCTGTCTCAAACAGATGCTGCAGGACAGCGTCCCTCATTTCTGTCTCAAACAGATGCTGCAGGACAGCGTCCCTCATTTCTGTCTCAAACAGATGCTGCAGGACAGCGTCCCTCATTTCTGTCTCAAACAGATGCTGCAGGACGGCGTCCCTCATTTCTGTCTCAAACAGATGCTGCAGGACGGCGTCCCTCATTTCTGTCTCAAACAGATGCTGCAGGACAGCGTCCCTCTTTTCTGTCTCAAACAGATGCTGCAGGACAGCGTCCCTCGTTTCTGTCTCAAACAGATGCTGCAGGACAGCGTCCCTCATTTCTGTCTCAAACAGATGCTGCAGGACAGCGTCCCTCTTTTCTGTCTCAAACAGATGCTGCAGGACAGCGTCCCTCATGTCTGTCTCAAACAGATGCTGCAGGACAGCGTCCCTCATGTCTGTCTCAAACAGATGCTGCAGGACAGCGTCCCTCTTTTCTGTCTCAAACAGATGCTGCAGGACAGCGTCCCTCGTTTCTGTCTCAAACAGATGCTGCAGGACAGCGTCCCTCATTTCTGTCTCAAACAGATGCTGCAGGACAGCGTCCCTCTTTTCTGTCTCAAACAGATGCTGCAGGACAGCGTCCCTCATGTCTGTCTCAAACAGATGCTGCAGGACAGCGTCCCTCATGTCTGTCTCAAACAGATGCTGCAGGACAGCGTCCCTCATTTCTGTCTCAAACAGATGCTGCAGGACAGCGTCCCTCATTTCTGTCTCAAACAGATGCTGCAGGACAGCGTCCCTCATTCCTTTAAGAAACGCTCTCAACCCGGAAGCTAAAGTACGTTCATAGCTAGCACGCTAGCATGGTAGCGTTTTAACACACAAATAAACATTTTGGCCAATCAGCCCAATCGGGGGGCGAGTGTCTCTACACACACACACGGCGTGATTTGTCCTCTGCTCTGCCTTCGTCCTCTTCCTCTTCCTCACCACCAGCCTATGCTCTCTCCCTCCCCGACCTTAAGCTGCTCCGTCTACACTAGATGTCGTCCCCTCTTGTAGGTCACCCTGTGTTCTCGTCTGACTCCTGCCATGTCCCTCCTTTAAAGTCCACCTCCATCTGTCCTTTGAGCTCAATGACTTATTTCTTACTTTTGTGTTTTTCAGTGAAATAATAGATGCATTTAGAGTCGGTAACTACATCATGATATAAATACGGGACATCCCGAGTATCACCGGACGAAGGTTGGAGACTGCAGCTCACGTGGCGTTCAAAGACAAACCAAAGACTCCGGGAAAGCGCTCTCCGTACCTGAGGCTGCTGCACAGGCCGAGTTCAGGGGGGATTTTCAGCAGGTCGTTGTTGGAGAGATCCAGAGTTGATAGATGAACCAACTTCATCAAACGACTCGGGTTAACCTCATTCACTTGGTTGTTACCAAGCAACACCGTTTCCAAAGAAACGATTTGATAGAGGACTTCAGGGAAGGACTTGAACCTATATTGGGGCAGCAAACGGTCAGTGGACAAGTCTCAATAATACATGTCCTCCTCGGAGTCGAGGAGAGACACAGACGGGATTCGACTGTTCAGACGAGCCGCTGGTGACTTCGTCTCTAGAGCAGCGCCCCCCAAGCCTTCTGGAGCCGATCCATGCAAAGGGCTACCAGTCCACCATTAACGCTACTCATCTCCGGAAACACGCTGATCATGATTCATGATTACTCACACTAATTACTAACAACGTTTTAACAAGGCAGGGGACAGATTTGTCTTATTTTATACAACATCTTGAGAAACCATGTAAATAAACATTCCACAAAGAATAGGGTCATCAATGGTTATTATTTTTGTAATCTTGTGTTGTTTTAACACATAAAATAATATAAAGACGAATTTAAACAGCAGGAAACCGTCCCCAGTCACAACTGCTGCTGCAGGATGATTCCAGAACGGACTGAGAATCCCCTTGAGCTGCTTCCACCAGGAATAAACCACCGGCCGCCCCTCGAATGAAGCACAGAATCTCTCAGCGGTAAACACCAATCACTGGGCTGCAGGGATTTTGGTGCGACGACATCCACTACACTGAAAGTGAAGTTACTGGATACATGCGGAGTGTCTCTCTTCGCTGTTGCAGCAGAGCAGCAATTTGCAGACAGTCCCTGCTGGGGCAGAGCTCCTCAAACCGAACCTACTCCGGTAGACTCCGCCTTCGGACCGCGGCAGCTCCAATTGCACGTCTTCGTTTAAAAACACTTTTTATTGAACCAGGTAAGCTTGCCTCGGTTCCTCTGTATTCATGATTCGTTCTATCGCGTTTCTTTTCACCGGTGTAACTGGTCCATAAACAGCGAGCTACCTGTTGTACTTCAGGGTAATGGAGCAGAGTTTCCTCAAGTTCCTCATTTCCTGTGGTAAATCACTGAGCTGGTTGTTCCTGAAAGAAAACAAAGGCAGAAAGAAGTTGAACATGAAGAATCCTTTGTGTGTTCAAAGCTTTCCGTCATTCAAATTCAACTTTCATGACAATGACTTCACACGTAAGAATCCGATTGACCTCTGACACAGACGTGTGAGCAGGGATCATTCCGACCTGCATTAATCAGGAACAGAAAACCCTCAATTATAGTGTTAACTCAAATGTTGATGCATTTTGTTCAGCTAACACAAATACTAGAAATAGTAAATCCCAAAGACACTCTAGTTCGAGAACCCTTTTCAACAGATATACTATATACTGAACGCGAGCAAGTAAAAACGAAGGGAAAGAAAGTAAACTCAATACTGTCTAACGCAAGGACGAGAAATCTCGTGGCACGGGATCTCGACCCATGCCGGACATTCTTTCAATAAGACGTACCGTATAGGTCACACTTGTGTTTCACAGTTTAGGTGGTCCCGTGACTTATACTCAGGTGCGACTACTATAATATTAAAATATGTACAGTGAACCCCAGTTTGTCTGCAGCTCCAACTCAAGTATCTGCAACAATTCTTTTCACTCAGCATTCAGATCACGAGGAGGAGTGATCTGAATTTCTAATGAAAACACACCAGATTTGAATCACGTGATCAGTTTGTGTATTTCAAGGACTGCGTTCCTTCACCTTTGCAATATTTCAAAAATCAGGGACCTATTAACCCGAAAAGATGCAGAAAAGGTTGTCCATGCTTCCTGAACTTCCTGTTATTAAACCTAAATAAAACGGAGGTTCTGGTTCTTGGGCCAAAGCATCTCAGAAATGTTTGTTCTAGTGTTGTAGTTGAACTCGATGGCGTCTCAGTGTCCACCAGCACCACGTCCAAGAATCTGGGGGTAATCTTTGATCAGGACCTGTCCTTTCAGTCCCAGATAAAGAACGTTTCAAGGGCTGCGTTCTTTCACCTTCGGAATATTTCAAAGGTCAGGCACCTACTAACCCGAAAAGATGCAGAAAAAATAGTCCATGCTTTTGTGACTTCCAGACTGGACTACTGCAACTCCTTACTGCCCGGCTGCCCCAAAAGGTCTATTAAACATCTCCAGCTAATCCAGAACGCAGCAGCTTGGGTTCTGATCCAGAACGCAGCAGCTCGGGTTGTGATCCAGAATGCAGCAGCTTGGGTTCTGATCCAGAACGCAGCAGCTCAGGTTGTGATCCAGAATGCAGCAGCTCGGGTTCTGATCCAGAACGCAGCAGCTCGGGTTGTGATTCAGAATGCAGCAGCTTGGGTTCTGATCCAGAACGCAGCAGCTCGGGTTGTGATCCAGAACGCAGCAGCTTGGGTTCTGATCCAGAATGCAGCAGCTTGGGTTCTGATCCAGAACGCAGCAGCTCGGGTTCTAACAGGAACCAGACTGAGAGAACACATTTCCCCTGTTCTGGCGTCTCTGCATTGGCTTCCTGTTAGGGAACGGATTGAATATAAAATCCTTCTGCTCACTTTTAAAGCCCTCACCAGCCAGGCCCCTCCGTACCTTACAGAGATGATTATCCCGTATTGCCCCACTAGAACCCTGCGGTCCCAAAATGCTGGCCTGCTCGTGGTTCCAGACATTTCCAAGAGCAGACAGGGGGGCGGAGCTTCATATATCAAGCTCCTTTATGGTGGAATCAGCTCCCTGATTGGTTCGTGAGACAGACACCATCTCTATGTTCAAGAGTAGATTAAAGACTTTCCTTTTTAACAAAGCTTATAACTAATCGATGCAGTAATCAGTATAATCAATCTGCTGTCATTAGGCAGCACTGGTGGCTTAACATCATGACACACTGAGCTCCTCCCCCTTTATCTGGTTATTCATGTTATAAATATATGTCAGTAATCTCTCTCTCTTCCTGTAGTCTTGTGCTCTCTCTCCCTCTGTTTGTCCCTCTCTCTCTTTCAGGTCCTTCTGTCCGTGGTGCTGCAGAACCTGGACCTGTGGCCTCAGCACCAATGTCCACGTCGCTAGCATCATTCATTCATTCATTCATTCATTCATTCATTCATTTTCTCTCTCTCTCTCTCTCTCTCTCTCTCTCTCTCTCTCGCCGGTCACACAGATGGCCGTCCACCATGAGTCTTAGGTTCTGTCCAAGGTTTCTGCCTGTTAGAGGTAGTTTTTCCTTGCCTCCGTCTCCAGAGTTCTTGCTCTTGTGGGTCAAGTTGGGTTCTGTGTTTCCCTGCTAATCCTGTAAAGCCTTGAGACGACTTCCTGCTGTGATCCGGCGCTATATAAATAAAGGTGAATTTAATTGAAAAAAAGCGCCTGAGAACTGCGTTAACTTGTGGAAAAAGGGTATAATATGTCTCCTTTAAGTAATTGTGACTTTAGAAACCAGCCTTTGTGAGTGATCCGTATTGCTCTTTTCTGTCGGGCAGTTAAAGAACACAGAGAGGTTTTATAGGCGTGTCCCCAAACCTCAGCACGGTGCTGAAAATAAGGAGAGACTAGTTCTAAGACTCTCCTCGCTTTATTTATTACTGCACCGGTTCTTGAGACTTTGTTCTGTGTATACTTCATATGCGGTTTCCAGATAATTTTGCATCTATGATTTTCTAGAGTTCTATATACACAGATCACAATAATATTTGTTTTTCTTGCAGAGTTCAACTGATAAGCATTCCAGGACATTATCCACCACAGCTGTCAATCCCTCTAATGTTCTATCGATATACAGTACATACACCTGTTTCCCTGTTTCTATATGTCAGTTCATAACCCTCCCTGTCAAAGTCGATTCCTTTTCAATATTCATCCATGTTTCTGATATTGCAATAATATTGAAAGGTTGTGTAAAAGTATTCAGGTAGTCCTTAATATTATTGAAATGTGCATGCTACGCGCAGCATACACAACAAACCATGTGTGTGCTGCACGTAGCATGCGCGTAGCATGCACGACAAACCATGTGTGCTGCACGTAGCATGCGCGTAGCATGCACGACAAACCATGTGTGCTGCACGTAGCATGCGCGTAGCATGCACGACAAACCATGTGTGTGCTGCACGTAGCATGCACAACAAACCATGTGTGTGCTGCACGTAGCATGCGCGTAGCATGCACGACAAACCATGTGTGTGCTGCACGTAGCATGCACGTAGCATGCACGTAGCATGCCCGTAGCATGCCCGTAGCATGCACGGCCGGCTGACTGGGTGTCCGGTGTGTTTCGTTTTCGGTTGTTGTGCAAAATACATTTCCCAAAGTGCAACTTAGAGTCCGGAAAATACGGTCCTTAAGAGCTACTTTCTCACACTACACAAACAATGACATTTAAAAAGACATGCAAGAACGCATGTATACCTGAAGTCAATGCGAGTGAGCTGCTGCAAGAGGCACACGTCCAGAGAGCAGCAGCTCAGCCTGTTGAAGGCCAGATTTATGTCCGACACCGATGACTGGAGTTCCAGCAGTCTGCACAAACAACACACAAACGCTCAAAGGAGCTGAAAGCGATGATGTCACCAGCACCAGTGTGGCTGTGCGCGTACCTGGAAGGTATGGCGGTGAGCTCATTCTTGCTGAAGTCAACAGCGGTAACGTTTTTATTTGCTGCAGCATCGAATTGCTCATCTGGAATATCTGCGACCTGCTTGCCACTAAACACAGACACGAGCAGTTACTCTGACGCGAAGCCGCCGTCTGTAGCTCAGTAAGGTGCTGCTGTTACCATGGCAACTGGCTGTAGCACAGTAAGAGAGTGGACCCTGAGTGATTGCGTGGGACAAGTGTCACCGCCGTGTGAATGCTGGCGTGAGCTACGCGTGCTTCACCACTGTTTTCTGTTAAGCCCCCCCAGAAAGAAGGAACCATTTTGGGACCCCTCATCCGCCACCATGACTGAATAATACAATTTATATATAAACAAGTTGTGCTGATTTAATTGCTTGGCAGCAGAAGAGCAAATACTCCCTGAACACGCTTAGAGTGAGCGACACACTGCAAGTAGAACGTGCCACTGCCCCCTATTGTAGTGGATGTGCAATTACACTTGACCCGGGGTTTCACTGCCGACTCCAGCACTACTTGAACCAGATGGACGTACACTACCGTTCAGAGGTTCGGGGTCACTGGGGTCACCCAGACAAAGGTCAGTCCCATCGCTTCTCTGAGCAGCTAAACTGTGTTCAGCTGTGCTAACATGCTTGCAGGGGTTCCTACCCACCCATCAGCCTCCTGAGCCAATGAGCAAACACATTGTAGCATCAGAACCCTGCAGTGATGCTGCTGCAGACGGGCCTCGATGCACCGATGTAGATGCTGCACCGACCAGACGTCATTCACCACATTAGCAATGTACAGCGTGTATTTCTGCGTTGTTTAAACATTGCTTTTCTTTCAAAAATAAGGCACTTTCTAAGTGACCCCGAACTTTTTAACAGTAGTGTATACCGCGACGGACATATCCTTAAATCTGTAGTGCATCGGGGGGGTGTCATTAACCTGTACAGCAGCAACTTGAGAGTCTGAATATTATGTACGTTGACCGTGGCCTGGCTGGGTAACGTCACAGCTGTATGTCCATCTGCTGCCTCCGGCTCTTCTGCAAACAACACACACACACACACACACACACACACACACACACACACACACACACACACACACACACACACACACAGCGAGATAAGAGCAGCTGGCCTCCTATCAGAATGTTGGTGGTTAGCTCTTCAGCTTGTTGGACTTTGTGTCTAACCCTCTTTAAACGCTTTAAACTCACGTTTCCCATGTTGCTACACTATATTTGTGGTTTTGGGTCATTACCAATCCAAAAACAGCGAAATAAACCATCCCGTCAATCCTGCGCAGTTCTGTAATCACGCGTCTGGAAGAAATCTCTGACTGTTCCGTCAGAGTACGAGCGTGCACGTCTTGTGCAGGTTGACGCTCTACCTGCGGCGATTAGCCCTGCAGTACTGAGAGTAGCAACGTGTCAGGGAATCGCTGCACTGATCGTCGCTCCAGCTACCAGCTTCAGAGGACAGACGAGCAGAGGGAAGTTTATTTCCGGTGGTAATGTTCTGGCGAAAAAATTGGCAAAAATATTTTATTGTGTGCTAAACACTTTGAGAATCTCGGACAATATAACGCCGGACTAGCTACGAAGGTTTATCGAACAGACGAGCACTACCAACTGTCCGGGAGAGAAGTGGAGACGAGCCAGAAATTGTGAGTGTTTTAATATTATGAAAGGGCTGGGCAATTTTGCCTAAAAAAATATTTGATTATTAAATGGAAATAAATCGATTTTAGATTTTTTTTTTCTACATTTATAAGATAAGATAATTTATAAATGACTCAAACCCGAACCAGTTCCAAATGACCGAATTACTGATCCCTTTCTCTGCACGGAGTTCGCCTCCACTCGCAGCGGCAGCCATGTTGTTTCTTTCCGTTTAAGCGTGAGCGCTACGGAAGCTCACGATGAGGAATAGTGCAACGGAACACGGATAAACTGTGGCGGGGAAAAACCCGAGTTTGCAAAATTTACATTGATTTTAGCAAAAAAAAATGGATAAACTGATGAAATCTCTGTGCTTGCTCCACCGTTGGGTACCACATAAAAGGTATTTGATTTCATTCTTGTTCTCCTTGATTTGCCTTTGTAAAGATTGTAAAAATGTTTTATGTTTTTTGTGTGCCTTAAGCCGTGAGCCTTCACAACATTTCGTTGTGTCGCATGATGACAATAAAGACTCTTGAATGTTGAATAAACCTAACAAAAGCTAAAGCACGTTTCCAGTGCAGCACTGTCATTCCAATCTGTGGCCTAAATGTTCTCGTAACTGCAACCGATCCAATCCTAAAGACGCCCCACTGGGATCAATAAGGGATTCTCATTCTGATATTCCGTTGCTGGTGCCTTAGACATTGTGCTGCCACTGCGGTGAAACAACAGACTTGCTATGAATAAATCCGGCACTGCCTCACCAGCACACTGACACAAGGTGAAAAGAGCCTCCCCGGTTTTTGGGTTCGTTGCGTCTTCCTCAGAGGAACCTGATCGTTTACAATGCTAACCGAGTGAAGAGCAGCGATGAAGAAGCAATACAGGTTCCAGGAAACGGAACATGCGTGTACCTTTAAGTCTTCCTCTTAAGTACTTCAGAAGCTCGTTGGTTCCTTTCTGTCAAACACAATAGTGGAAGGTGTTAGAAAAGGAATAGGAATGTGTGCCGCATGAACACAAACACAACCAAAGAACGGCCGTTACAAACAGAACTACCACCGTGACCGTGTACTCGGTGTGAGGGTCGCCGTTACAAACAGAACTACCACCGTGACCGTGTACTCAGTGTGAGGGTCGCCGTTATAAACAGAACTACCACTGTGACCGTGTACTCGGTGTGAGGGTCGCCGTTATAAACAGAACTACCACTGTGACCGTGTACTCGGTGTGAGGGTCGCCGTTACAAACAGAACTACCACTGTGACCGTGTACTCAGTGTGAGGGTCGCCGTTATAAACAGAACTACACCGTGACCGTGTACTCAGTGTGAGGGTCGCCGTTATAAACAGAACTACCACTGTGACCGTGTACTCGGTGTGAGGGTCGCCGTTATAAACAGAACTACACCGTGACCGTGTACTCGGTGTGAGGGTCGCCGTTATAAACAGAACTACCACCGTGACCGTGTACTCAGTGTGAGGGTCGCCGTTATAAACAGAACTACCACCGTGACCGTGTACTCAGTGTGAGGGTCGCCGTTACAAACAGAACTACCACCGTGACCGTGTACTCGGTGTGAGGGTCGCCGTTACAAACAGAACTACCACCGTGACCGTGTACTCGGTGTGAGGGTCGCCGTTACAAACAGAACTACCACCGTGACCGTGTACTCGGTGTGAGGGTCGCCGTTACAAACAGAACTACCACCGTGACCGTGTACTCAGTGTGAGGGTCGCCGTTACAAACAGAACTACCACCGTGACCGTGTACTCAGTGTGAGGGTCGCCGTTATAAACAGAACTACCACTGTGACCGTGTACTCTGTGTGAGGGTCGCCGTTATAAACAGAACTACCACCGTGACCGTGTACTCAGTGTGAGGGTCGCCGTTATAAACAGAACTACCACCGTGACCGTGTACTCGGTGTGAGGGTCGCCGTTATAAACAGAACTACACCGTGACCGTGTACTCAGTGTGAGGGTCGCCGTTATAAACAGAACTACCACCGTGACCGTGTACTCGGTGTGAGGGTCGCCGTTATAAACAGAACTACCACCGTGACCGTGTACTCGGTGTGAGGGTCGCCGTTATAAACAGAACTACCACCGTGACCGTGTACTCAGTGTGAGGGTAGCCGTTATAAACAGAACTACACCGTGACCGTGTACTCAGTGTGAGGGTCGCCGTTATAAACAGAACTATCACCGTGACCGTGTACTCAGTGTGAGGGTCGCCGTTACAAACAGAACTACCACCGTGACCGTGTACTCAGTGTGAGGGTCGCCGTTACAAACAGAACTACCACCGTGACCGTGTACTCAGTGTGAGGGTCGCCGCTATAAACAGAACTACCACCGTGACCGTGTACTCAGTGTGAGGGTCGCCGTTACAAACAGAACTACCACCGTGACCGTGTACTCAGTGTGAGGGTCGCCGTTATAAACAGAACTACCACCGTGACCGTGTGCTCGGTGTGAGGGTCGCCGTTATAAACAGAACTACCACCGTGACCGTGTACTCAGTGTGAGGGTCGCCGTTATAAACAGAACTACCACTGTGACCGTGTACTCGGTGTGAGGGTCGCCGTTATAAACAGAACTATACCGTGACCGTGTACTCGGTGTGAGGGTCGCCGTTATAAACAGAACTACCACCGTGACCGTGTACTCAGTGTGAGGGTCGCCGTTATAAACAGAACTACCACTGTGACCGTGTACTCGGTGTGAGGGTCGAGGGGATTCACTTACAGCCAGCAGGTCTCTTCTGATTCCTCTCAAAGGGTTTCCCTCCAAACATAACACTTTCAGATTGGGCAGCAGGCAGAGCGATGCTGGAAGGCTGACACACACACACACACACACACACACACACACACACACACACACACACACACAGCATCTACCAGCATCTCTATGCTGCTTCCGATAGTTCACACTGAGCAGCATAGAAGTGAAGAATCACACACCAAAACATTTAACGTGACTTTACAGACTTGTTGAAAAGAACTTTTAAATGTGAAAACATTGTACAACAAATCAGTACGCGACAAATACTCCAGTGAGTGCAAAATAGCACGCACTGCTTTAGATATGTGGTATAGCGATGGTGATCTTTCAGGGTCACCTACTTTTTGTGCAAACCCCACAACTAATGTGCATCGTAGTATCAACACCCTCGAGAAAACGATCGCCTTAGCCTAAACGTATGAACGGAAACCACTAAATGTCCACATTTGAATAGAACTCAACACTAAAAAGGCCCAGCGAGATAATATTACTGAGAAGTGTGTAAAGGTTGTTTGTGTGACTATCGGTAGAAGGATGCTGAGGATGGAACTGCCAGGGAACAGGGCTAGAGGACGACCCAGGAGAAGACACATGGACGTAGTGAGGGAGGACATGAGAGTGGCTGGTGTTGGGGAGGACGATGCAAAGGACAGGGCTAGAGGACGACCCAGGAGAAGAGACATGGACGTAGTGAGGGAGGACATGAGAGCGGCTGGTGTTGGGGAGGACGATGCAAAGGACAGGGCTAGAGGACGACCCAGGAGAAGACACATGGACGTAGTGAGGGAGGACATGAGAGTGGCTGGTGTTGGGGAGGACGATGCAAAGGACAGGGCTAGAGGACGACCCAGGAGAAGAGACATGGACGTAGTGAGGGAGGACATGAGAGTGGCTGGTGTTGGGGAGGACGATGCAAAGGACAGGGCTAGAGGACGACCCAGGAGAAGAGACATGGACGTAGTGAGGGAGGACATGAGAGCGGCTGGTGTTGGGGAGGACGATGCAAAGGACAGGGCTAGAGGACGACCCAGGAGAAGACACATGGACGTAGTGAGGGAGGACATGAGAGTGGCTGGTGTTGGGGAGGACGATGCAAAGGACAGGGCTAGAGGACGACCCAGGAGAAGAGACATGGACGTAGTGAGGGAGGACATGAGAGTGGCTGGTGTTGGGGAGGACGATGCAAAGGACAGGGCTAGAGGACGACCCAGGAGAAGAGACATGGACGTAGTGAGGGAGGACATGAGAGTGGCTGGTGTTGGGGAGGACGATGCAAAGGACAGGGCTAGAGGACGACCCAGGAGAAGACACATGGACGTAGTGAGGGAGGACATGAGAGCGGCTGGTGTTGGGGAGGACGATGCAAAGGACAGGACTAGAGGACGACCCAGGAGAAGAGACATGGACGTAGTGAGGGAGGACATGAGAGTGGCTGGTGTTGGGGAGGACGATGCAAAGGACAGGGCTAGAGGACGACCCAGGAGAAGAGACATGGACGTAGTGAGGGAGGACATGAGAGTGGCTGGTGTTGGGGAGGACGATGCAAAGGACAGGGCTAGAGGACGACCCAGGAGAAGAGACATGGACGTAGTGAGGGAGGACATGAGAGTGGCTGGTGTTGGGGAGGACGATGCAAAGGACAGGGCTAGAGGACGACCCAGGAGAAGACACATGGACGTAGTGAGGGAGGACATGAGAGCGGCTGGTGTTGGGGAGGACGATGCAAAGGACAGGACTAGAGGACGACCCAGGAGAAGAGACATGGACGTAGTGAGGGAGGACATGAGAGTGGCTGGTGTTGGGGAGGACGATGCAAAGGACAGGGCTAGAGGACGACCCAGGAGAAGAGACATGGACGTAGTGAGGGAGGACATGAGAGTGGCTGGTGTTGGGGAGGACGATGCAAAGGACAGGGCTAGAGGACGACCCAGGAGAAGACACATGGACGTAGTGAGGGAGGACATGAGAGTGGCTGGTGTTGGGGAGGACGATGCAAAGGACAGGGCTAGAGGACGACCCAGGAGAAGAGACATGGACGTAGTGAGGGAGGACATGAGAGTGGCTGGTGTTGGGGAGGACGATGCAAAGGACAGGGCTAGAGGACGACCCAGGAGAAGAGACATGGACGTAGTGAGGGAGGACATGAGAGTGGCTGGTGTTGGGGAGGACGATGCAAAGGACAGGGCTAGAGGACGACCCAGGAGAAGAGACATGGACGTAGTGAGGGAGGACATGAGAGTGGCTGGTGTTGGGGAGGACGATGCAAAGGACAGGACTAGAGGACGACCCAGGAGAAGAGACATGGACGTAGTGAGGGAGGACATGAGAGTGGCTGGTGTTGGGGAGGACGATGCAAAGGACAGGGCTAGAGGACGACCCAGGAGAAGAGACATGGACGTAGTGAGGGAGGACATGAGAGTGGCTGGTGTTGGGGAGGACGATGCAAAGGACAGGACTAGAGGACGACCCAGGAGAAGAGACATGGACGTAGTGAGGGAGGACATGAGAGTGGCTGGTGTTGGGGAGGACGATGCAAAGGACAGGGCTAGAGGACGACCCAGGAGAAGAGACATGGACGTAGTGAGGGAGGACATGAGAGTGGCTGGTGTTGGGGAGGACGATGCAAAGGACAGGGTGAAGTGGAGAACGTAGGGTTGCTGTGGCAACCCCTCAGGGGACATAGGATAGTAAATACCGCCGGGCGAGCGTTGGCAGAGACCGGCTGTGTACGTGAGTGTTTGATGGACGATCCCTGAAGGAGCAGCACGACGCCGGTAACGTACGCATCGACGTCGTTGTTGGTGAGATCGAGGCGTGTGAGCGTGCTCAGCGAGCCGATCTCTGCGGGAAGCTTTTTGATCTTGTTGTCTCGCAGTTCGAGGACCGAGATGGCCGTCAGACACGCTAGCTGTTCAGTCTCCAACTGCTCAATGTGGTTGTTCCCAACGTACAGGTCCTACACACACACGCACACACACACACACACACACGTACACTATGAACCACATAACACCGTTTGCAGACGACACTGTTCTAATCAGTCCGCCCCAGGATGGTGAGGTCGAGCATGGGAGCGGTGCTGAACATTAACAAAACTAAAGACATGGCTATCGACTTCAGGAAACCTTTGAACTCAACTGCAATCAGGGGCTCTCTGGTCGGGTCAGTCGAGTCATACAAGTACCCCGGAACGGTGATTGATTATGAGCTGAAGCACGACCAAAACTCTGCTGCAATCTGCAAAAAGGGTCTGCAGAGACTCCACTTTCTGCACAGACTGAACACTTTTAATGTGGACAAAACTTTGATGGTCTTATTTTATACATCTTTTATCGAGTCCATTTTAACCTTCTGTATAATTTCCTGGTATGGAAATCTCTCAGTGCAAAACATAAACAGTTTGTCCAGCATTGTGAAGGTAGCGAGTGAAGCCAGCGAGTGAAGCCATCGGCCCACAGCAGCTTTCCTTGGCTGAGATCTTTGGCCGGCAGGTGTTGCCGAAGGCACGGTCGGTTCTGTCCAGCTCGGATCACCCTCTCTTGGAGGAGTTTTCTCTCCTACGCTCTGGGCGGAGGTACAAACTCCCAGGATAAAGAGCAACAGATTTAAATTATCATTCGTCCCAAGTGCAATAAATGTCCTTAACCTGCGCTAACCTTCACTGGTCTGCGCTGCTAAGCAGCACTTTATTCATTTATTGGGGGCCTCCATCCCAGAGATGGGACAGATGCATCTTTTTACTGTGTTTAATGTTCCATGTCTTCCTATATGTTGTGATTGTGTTACTGTTGTTGTTGACCAAAGTAAATAAATAAAGCTCTGAACTGAAGTGAACATTTAGCAGTAGACCAATAAATGAAATGAACAGAATTTGATGATGAGACGCTGCGTCTATAACCGTCGTTATATACTCGATGCACCACCACAGCTCCCTCAGTCAAATACCCGCCCCAATGGTCTAAAACACAGAACAATGGGGCAGCGCCATTTTGGGGAAAAATGTGAATTACAATTCTTAGGCA